>NC_086101.1:32365727-32665727 GCF_963921235.1 Mobula hypostoma
CACACACACACACACACGCAGACAGACACATACACACACACACACATACACACATACACACACACACACAGACACACACACACACACATACACACAGACACACACACACACACACACACGCAGACAGACACATACACACACACACACACACACATACATACACACACACACACACGCAGACAGACACATACACACACATACACACACATACACACACACACACACACATACACACACACACACACACACACACACAGACAGACACATACACACACACACACACATACACACATACACACACACACACACACATACACACACACACACACACAGTCCACTGGTCACTTTATTCGGCACCCCCTGTAACTGAGTGTTTGCCTGTGGTTTGCTGCTGCTGTTCTCCATCCACTTCATGGTTCAATGTGTTGTACATTCAGAGATGATCTTCTGTACACCACTGTTGTAACACATGCTTATTTGAGTGACTGTCACCCTCTTGTCATCTTGAACCAGTCTGGCCGTTCTCCTCTAACCTCTCATATTAGCAAGGTGCTTTTGCCCACAGAACAGCCTCTCACAGGATTCTTGTGTTTATTACACAATTCTTTGTAAACTCTAGAGACTGAAAATCTCAGGAGATCAGCAGTTTCTGAGATACACAAACTGCCCAGTCTGGCACCATCAAGTAGTCCTTGGTCAAAGCCACTTAGATCACATTTCATCCCCATTTTGATGTTCGGTCTGAGCAACAACTGAACGATTCCAATTTTCGAATGTTCCTCAGATTCAGGATCAGTTCCTGAGGATTGGCGAATGGCTAATGTTATCCCACTTTTTAAGAAAGGAGGGAGGGAGAAAACAGAGAACCATCACCCTATTAGCCGAACATCAGTAGTGGGGAAGATGCTAGAGTCTATTATTAAAGATGAAATAGCGGCATATCTTGATAGCAGTGACAGGATTGGGCCGAGCCAGCATGGATTTACCAAGGGCAAATCATGCTTGACTAATCTATTGGAGTTTTTCGAGGATGTAACCAGGAAGATAAACGCGGGAGATCCAGTGGATGTGGTGTACCTTGACTTTCAGAAGGTATTTGATAAGGTACCACATAGGAGATTGGTGGGTAAAATCAGAGCTCATGGCATTGGGGGGAGGATATTGACATGGATAGAAAACTGGTTGGCAGATAGAAAGCAAAGGGTAGCAGTGAATGGGTGTTTCTCGGAATGGCAGGCGGTGACTAGTGGGGTGCTACAGGGCTCGGTATTGGGACCACAGCTGTTTACGATTTACGTCAATGATTTAAAGGAAGGCATTGTCAATAACATCAGCAAGTTTGCTGATGATACTAAGCTGGGTGGCAGTGTGACATGTGATGAGGATGTTAGGAGAATTCAAGGTGACTTGGACAGGTTGGGTGAGTGGGCTGAAACTTGGGCAGAAACTGTGAATAAGTGTGAGGTTATTCACTTTGGGAAGAAGAACAGGAAGGCAGATTATTATCCAGACGGTGTGGAGTTAGGTAAGGGAGAAATACAAAGAGATCTAGGAGTACTTGTTCATCAGTCTCTGAAGGTGAATGAGAAAGTGCAGCAGGCAGTGAAGAAGGCTAATGGAATGTTGGCCTTTATTACAAAGGGAATTGAGTACAAAAGCAAGGAAATACTTTTGCATTTGTACAGGGCCCTGGTGAGACCACACCTGGAGTATTGTGTGCAGTTTTGGTCTCCAGGGTTAAGGAAGGACATCCTGGCTGTGGAGGAGGTGCAGCCTACGTTCAGTAGGTTAATTCCCCCCCCTGTAACTGAGTGTTTGCCTGTGGTTTGCTGCTGCTGTTCTCCATCCACTTCATGGTTCAATGTGTTGTACATTCAGAGATGATCTTCTGCACACCACTGTTGTAACACATGCTTATTTGAGTGACTGTCACCCTCTTGTCATCTTGAACCAGTCAGGCCATTCTCCTCTAACCTCTCATATTAACAAGGTGCTTTTGCCCGCAGAACAGCCTCTCACAGGATTCTTGTGTTTATTACACAATTCTTTCTAAACTCTAGAGACTGAAGATCTCAGGAGATCAGCAGTTTCTGAGATACTCAAACCACCCTGTCTGGCACCAACAAGTATTCCATGGTCAAAGCCACTTAGATCACATTTCATCCCCATTTTGATGTTCGATCTGAGCAACAACTGAATGTCTTGACCATGAAAGTAAACCTGATGCTGATTCTGATGGTATTATCAAAGTTCTCCAGCATATGGACCAAGCCGTCTTCTCACAACCTCCATCAGCGGCTCATACACAAGCCTGAAGTCTCACACCATTATGTTCATGAACAGCTACTTCAAACATCCAACTATCTAGTGGCAGGCAATACAAATTAGGAAGTGTTTTTGATTCTGAAAATTATTGTAGATTACAGAGGAATATTGGTTAGAAACTGAAGAAGGCCAAGGAGCAGCAAATGAACTTCAATGCAAATAAGAGTGCAGTTATGCATTTTTAAAAGGTCAAACACGCAAAAAAACTGCTGAATGGATCCCGGTGAAGATGTATTCACAATCTGACAATAATTTGCTATGGTCTTGCACCTTATCATCTGCCTGCACTTCTCTCTCTCTGCACCATTCCAGATCAGGAACTAGGGGAATAGAGTGCTTATAAAAAGTTATTACCCGCCTTGGAAGTTTTCATGTTTTATTGTTTTACAACATTGAATCACAGTGGATTTAATTTGGCTTTTTTGACACTGATCAACAAAACAAGATTTATTCGTGGCAAAGTGAAACGATATCTCTACAAAGAGATCTAAATTAATTACAAATATAAAACACGAAATAATTGATTGCATAAGTATTCACATCAAACCATCAGTTTGATCTGTTTTTGGAGTGCAGTCAATGTGTTTTAAAACTAAAAATGCGCCTGTATCTGGAAGGTCCACCTGCTGGTGAGTCAGTATCCTGGCAAAAACTATACCATGAAGACAAATGAACACTCCAAGCAACTATGCAAAAATGCTATTGAAAAGCACAAGCCAAGAGATGGATACCAGAAAATTTCCAAGTCACTCTATATCCCTTGGAGTACAGTCAAGTCAATCATCAAGAAATGGCAAGAATATGGCACAGTTGTTGATCTGACTGGAGCAGACCATCCTCAAAAACTGAGTGACCATGCTACAAGGGGACTAGTGAGGGAGGCCACCAAGAGACCTATAACAACTCTGGAGGAGTTACAAGCTTCATTGGCTGAGATGGGAGAGACTGTGCATACAACAACTGTTGCCCAGGTGCTTCACCTGTCACAGCTTTATGTGTGTGTGGCAAAGAGAAAGCCATTGTTGAAAAAAATCTCACATGAACTCTCGGCTAGAGTTTGCCAGAAGGCAAGTGGAAGACTCTGATGTCAGCTGGAAGAAGATTCTATGGTCTGATAAAAACAAAATTTAGATTTCTGGCCATCAGATTAAACGCTGTGTTTGGCGTAAGTGAAACATCACACATCAAAAACACACCATCTCTACCGTGATGGTAGAGGGTAAAATGAATGCAGCAAACTACAGGGAAATCCTGGAGGAAAACCTGCAGCACTCTGCAAGAGAACTGCAACTTGGGAGAATAATTGTTTTCCAGCAAGACAATGACCTGAATCATAAAGCCCAAACTACACAGAAGTGGCTTAAAAACAACAAATTTAATTTCCTGGAGTGGCCAAGTCAGAGTCCACCTCAATCCAATTGAGGATATCTGGCTGGACTTGAAAAGGGCTGTTCACTCATGATCCCCATGCAATCTGACAGAGCTTGAGCAGTTTTGTAAAGAAGAATGGGCAAAAATTGCAGAGTCTAGATGTACAAAGCTGATAGAGACCTATCCACACAGACTCAAGGCTGTTGTCCCTGCCAACGTTGCTTCTACTAAATACTGATTTGAAGGGGGTGAAAATCAATTACTTTGTGTTTTATATTTATAATTAATTTAGATCACGTTGTAGAAATCTGCTTTCACTTTGACACGAAAGAGTTCCTTGCTGTTGATCAGTGTCAAAAAAGCCAAATTAAATCCACTGTGATTCAGTGTTGTAAAACAATAAAACATGAAAGCTTTCAAGGAGGGTGAATACTTTTTAAAGGCACTGTAGATTAGGATGTACAGTAGGTGAGGAGGAACTGCTTTGCCCAGAGGGTAGTGAATCTGTGGAACTCTCCGTCCAGGGAAGCAGACGAGGCCAACTCATTAAATATATTTAGATTTCTGCATAGCAGGGATTAGAAGGGTTATGGGAAAAAGGCAGGCAGGTGGAACGGAGTCCATGGACAGGTGAGCCATGACCTTATTGAATGGTGGAGCAGGATCAATTAGCCTGCTCCAAGTTCTCACGTTCCTCTGTTCTAAGAACTTGTACTACCAATGGTAGGGCACTCAATGGAGTAATGTTACAGGGAGGCTGAGAACTACAGGTGTATTGTTCATTGAAATCGATGTCAAAGGTGAAAAACTGTATCCTCTGGCCTTCATCAATCATGGAACTGAGTACAAGAGTCAGGACACTCTGTTGCAGTGGTGTGAGTCATTGGTGCAGCCTCATGGAGTACTCTATGCAGTTGGCCAGGCAAGGCCTTTATAACTTTAAATGTTGGGAGATAAGGGGCAATCTGATAACTGAGCTTAAAAATCTGAGAGGCATACAGAGTGTAGATGGGAACAGTCTCCTCCCCCAGGCTGGAGTCTAAAGCTAGGGGGGATAGGTTCAGTTTAAGGTGGGAAGGAAAGGATTTAAAAGGATCTGAGAGGCAAATTTTCACACAGATGGTGGTGAGTATATGGAATGAGCTGACAGACAAAATGGGTAAAGAGGGTAAAATATTCAGAATGAAATCAGGTTTACTATCAAGGAGAAATGTTGTAAAGTTTGTTAGCAGTGGTACAGTTGAAGACATAAACACAATTACTGTTACTAAATGGACAGAGAGATAGGTAGTCAGTGCAAAGAGCAATAACAAAGTTGTGTTCATGGGTTCATCAATCATTCAGAAATCTGATGGCGGATGGAAAGAAGTTGTTTAAAGTGTTGTATGTGATTCTTGTATTCCTCCCTGATGCACTAATGAGAAACTATTGATCCCAAAGGAAATTACAGTGTCACAGTAGCATTGCAAGTGCACAGATATCTTTGTGTTCGTCCATCGTCAACGTCGTTGAGGACCTCGACACCATTATGATGGTGTTGAGACTAGCGCGTGATTTGGATTTAAGTGAGGGAGAGTTGCGCAGCATCAGCCTCACTCTCTCTTCCCAATTCCCATCTGGATCCAGTGGCAAGACAGAGTCGAGACGGCTGGAGATGGGACTAGGCGCAGTGGACGACCAGGACGTCTTCTGTGTCTTGTCCTGCTCTACACGTTCCACGACGCTTGCAGAGACCGCCTTCTTGACCGTTGGACCTTCCATTGGTCTCGTCTGCTCAATCCGCCGGAGTCTGTCTTGCACAGATATACATATATTAGAAGAGAAGTAAGAAAGAATAAAAATAAGTTACATTAAAAAATAAAACAGAGCTAAACGGAGCTAAATGGAGCTCTAGTAAGTGGAGGTTAATGACAGTCAAACAGGAGAGGTCATGTCCTGGAGGGTGAGGGCCCTTAATGCTGGATGCCACTTTCCTGAGGCACCGTGTCTTGAAGGTGTCCACGGTGGTTTGAACAGTTGTACCTGTGATGGAGATGACTGACTCTACAAGACAATGCAGTCTTTATCAATCATGCACAGTGGAGCCCCTGTCAAAGGCTGTGATGCAACCAGTCAGAATGCTCATTACTGTACATCGCTAGAAAATTTGCAAGAGTCTTTATCAAGTCTCCTATAATATTCAGTGAAGTAGAGCTTCCTGTGTCTTATTCATATTGGGCCCAAGAGAGATCATTGGACACCCTGGAACTTGAATCTACTTACCTTTTCACCACTGACCCCTCAATGAGGACAGTGTGTGTTCTCTTGACTTCTGCATCTTGAAGTCCACAATTCAACTTTGTGGTCTTGCTTGTTACTCTGGATCTGATGCAGCAGGGAATTGGATCATCGATTTTCTCACTCGCAGACCCCAGTTAGTGTGGACTGGCAACAACATCTCCTCCACAATCTGCGTCAGTACAGGTTCACCACAGGGCTGTGTGCTTAGGCCCCTGATCTACTCGCTTTATACCTATGACTGTGAGGCTGAGCACAGTTCCAAAGCCATATTCACTTTGCTGATGACAACGCTGTCATAGGCCAAATCAAAGGCGATGACAAATCAGCATACAGGAGAGAGAATGAAAATTTGGCTGAATCACAACAGCATCTTACTCAGTGTCAACAAGACCAAAGAACTGATTATAGACTTCAGGAAGAGGAAACCAGAGGTCCATGAGACAGTCCTCATTGGGACGTCAGACATGGAGAGGTTCATCTGAGTTACCATTTTGTAGGGCCAGTCCTGGGCCCAGGACACAAGTGCAATTACAAAGAAAGCACGGCAGCACCTCTACTTCCATAGAAACTTGCCAAGGTGTGGCATGACATCTAAAACTTTGACAAAATGTGTGGTGGAGATGTGTGCTGCTTCACGCCTGCATGAAGCACCGATGCTCTTGAACGGAAACTCCTACAAGAAGTAGTGAATACAGCCCAGTCCATCACGGGGAAAGCCTCCCCACCATTGTGCACATCTGCATGGAGTGTTGTCACAGGAAAGCAGCGTCCATCATCGGGCACACCCACTGCCCAGCTTATGCTTTCTTCACGCTGTTGCCAGCAGGGGGAAGGTCCAGGAGCCTCAGGACTCACAGCACCAGGTTCAGGACTAGTTACTGCCCCTCAACCACCAAGCTCTGAACCAAAGGTGATAACTTCACTCACCCCATCACTGAGCTGTTCCCATATCCTCACTTCATGGCCTCTTCATCTCATGTTCTTTCTGAATATTCATTTATTTATTTAATATTCATTTATTATAATTATTATTATTTTTGTTTTCTCTGTACTTGCACAGTTTGTTGTCTCTTGCACACTGGTTGTCCACCCTGTTGGTGTGGTCTTTCATTGAATCTATATGGTTATTGGTTTTATTGAGTATGCACACAAGAAACTGAAGTTCAGGGTTATATACAGTGACACATGTACTTTATAATACATTTACTGTGAACTTTGAACACAATAAAAATACCAAAAGAACCAATAAATATTAAGAAACATTTAAGGAGGAGGAGGAGAAGATGGCATTGCGACGGCAGCACGCGCAGCCTCTCCGGTGAATGAAATCTGTAATCTGTCAAGTAGGGGACCGTGCACAATTCTGATTTGATAGAGACAGACGTGAGAGTACGGAGGAACATCTGGAGAAACTTCTGAAATGCCCACTTCACTGCTGCTGCTACTGTGTGGTGACAGGAATCTCCGGAGCAGAAGGCCCCGAATCCTCGACTTTGTTTGTTTTGGCGGTCGGGACGAAGTCGAAGGCGCTCGGCAGAGGCTGGCGCTCGGGAGGCTGTATCGGAGGGGCTGGTCGGAGTCTCGAAGTTTTTAGACGGGTGGACTCAGGGTCGACTGTGGTCGGCTGCTTCCAAGGGATCGGCAGTTTTCGGTGCCTTGGAGGTTTATGGCAGGGAGTTTCTCCCTTTTGCCGCCTGCTATCGGGGACTCGGGAGTCGATCGGGACTTGAGAGTTTTTTTTACCGTGCCCATGGTCTGTTCTTTATCAAATTATGGTATTGTATGGCACTGCTGTAACTATATGTTATAATTATGTGGTTCTGTCGGAGTTAGTCTTTGGTTTGTCCTGTTTTCTGTGATATCACTCTGGAGGAACATTGTATCACTTCTTAATGCAGGTAAGCATTTCTAAATGACAATAAAAGAGGACTGAGTGTCCTCATAATCTAATCTAAATGCAACCCTATAAAACGCAGTATACAAGTAACTGACTGAGTGAGGTCGTGTTTACATGAGATTAGTTTATAGACCTAGAATGACTGTGTGTACATAAGGTGAGGATATGGGCCGGATGCAGGAACTTGGGACTAACTGGGTGAGCACCATAGTCATCATGGACTGGATGGGCCGAAGGCTCTGCATCTGTGCTGTATTGCTCAGTGACCCTATCACACTAACAGAAGGCCCTGATCTATTTTAATGCTTCAGTGGGAGGTGTGTGTGTTAGGGAAGGAGCTGTGAACTTTAGCACTCTCTGCTGTAGGCTCACAGAGTGAGGTGTGAAAGCCAGAGGCGACTGTACGTGCAGCTGTGCTGGACGGGGGCAGAGCGTGGTGGTGTGGGGTTGGGAGCAGGCTTAGTAATGTCCTCACAGACAGCCACACTGAGGATCTGTAGATCCTTCTATGCCAGTCCTTAGGACAAAATTGGAATCAGAATCAAACTTATTATCACTGACACAAGTCATGAAACTTGCAGTCCAGTGCACGACATAAGAATTACTATAAGTTATAGAAATAGATAAATATCAGGAAAGAGGAATAGCGAGGTAGTGCTCATGTGTTTGTGAACCATTCAGATATCTGATTCAAATATCTGTCCACTACACCCCCAATGTTGGTGTCATTCACACACTTAGAGATGCAGATAATGATATAAATGACAAACAGCAACGGACCCAGCACAGATCCCTGTGGCACTCCGCTAGTCACAGGCCTCCAGTCAGAGAGACAACCATCTATCACTCTCTGGCTTCTCCCACAAAGTCAATGTCTAATCCAATTTCCTCTAAATCTCTCACACCATCAGGTGGTCTGTAATATAGCCCCATTAGCATGGTCAGACCTTTCTTATTGCTCAGTTCCACCCATAACACCTCAGCAGGTGAGTTCTCCGGTCTGTCCTGACTGAGTGCTGCCGTGATAGTGTCCTCTTTTGTAGATTTTTCAGGTATTTACTCCTCTCTGTCAATCTGTGTGTAATATTTACCCGCGTCGGTAAGGGAACATGATGCAAAGACTGTGGGCACTCATTTCCATCACTTGTAACATGTGATATGACTGCAGCATATACTATAATATGAGGTGTCTCCGGCAAGCTTCACCCGACAATGTGGGTCATAATGTGTGAGTACGGTGGAAAGACACCTCACACTGCTTTGTCCATTGCCATTTCTTCCCAATCTGTAGTAATAAGTTCAATGGGTGGAGTACCGTAGCCAGGTTTGGCAGGAAACACACACAAGATGCTGGAGGAACTCAGCAGACCAGGCAACATCTATGGTGAAGAGGACAGTCGGTGTTTCAGCTGAGACCCTTCAGCAGGACTGGAGAACAAAAGGTGAGGAGTCAGAATTAGAGGGTTGGGGAGGGAGGGAGAAATACAAGGTGAAGGGTGAAACCGGGGGGCAGGGGAGTGGTGGTCTGGGGGAAGAGGGGTGAAGTAAAGAATTGGGAAATTGGTGAAAGAGATACAGGGCTGGCTAAAGGGGGAATCTAGTAATAGAGGACAGAAGGCCATTGAAGAAAGAAAAAGGGGGAGGAGCACCAGAGGGAGTCGATGGGCAGGCAAGATGATAAGGGGAGAGAGGGAAAAGGGGATGGGGAATAGAGAAGTGGGGGCATTAGCAGAAGTTGGAGAAATCGATGTTCATGCCATCAGGTTGTAGGCTACCCAGACGGAACATAAGGTGTTGTTCCTCCAACCTGAGGATGGCCTCACCGTGACAGTAGAGGAGGCAATGGATGAACATGTCGGAATGGGAATGGGAAATGGAATTAAATTGGGTGGCCACTGAGAGATCCCGCTTGTTCTGGTGGACAGAATGTAGGTGCTCGGCAAAGTAGTTTCCCAATCTATGTCAGGTCTCACTGATACACAAGAGACCACACCAGGAGCACCGGATAAAATAGATGACCCCAACAGACTCACAGGTGAAGTGTCACCTCACCTGGGGCCCTGAATGGTTGTGACAGAGGAGGTGTAGGGGCAGTTGTAGCATTTGTTACACTTGTAAGGATAAATGTCAGGAGGGAGATCAGTAGGGGGGGGAATCAATGAACAAGGGAGTCAGGTAGGGAGCGATCCCTGCTGAAAGCAGAAAGTTGGGGGTAGGGAAAGATGTGCTTGGTGGTGAGATCCCATTGCAGATGGCAGAAGGTACAGAGAATTATGTGCTAGATCCAGAGGCTAGTGGGGTGGTAGGGTAGACAAGAAGAATCTTATCACTGGTGGTGGCGGGAGGATGGAGTGAGGACAGACGTGCGCAAAATGGAAGAGATGCGGTTGAGGATAGCGTTGATGGTGGAGGAGAGGAAGCCCCTTTCTATGAAGATGGAGGTCATCTCCTTCGTTCTGGTATAAAACCCCTCATCCTGAGAGCAGATGCTGTGGAGATGGAGGTATTGAGAGATGGAGATGGCATTTTTACAGTAACGGGGTGGGAAGAGGTATAGCTTAAGAGAGATCAAGAAAGGGGAGGGAGGTGTCAGAAATGGACTGGGTAAATTTGAGGGCAGGGTGGAAGTAGGAGGCAAAGATGATGAAGTCATCGAGCTCGGCATGGGTGCAGGGAGCAGCACCAACGCAGTCATCGATGTAGCGTAGGAAAAGCGGGGATTGGACACCACTGTAGGCTTGGAACATAGACTGTTCCACGTAGCTGACAAAAAGGCAGGCACAGCTGGGGCCCATGTGAGTACCCATGACTACACCTCTTGTTTGAAGGAAGTGGGAGGAACCAAAGGAGAAATTATTGAGAGTGAGGACAATTTCTGCTAGGAGAGTGGTGGTGGAGGGGTACTGGTTGAGTCTGGTATCCAGAAGGAAACAGAGAATTTTAGGCTTTCTTAATGGGGGTGAAGGTGTCTAGAGATTGGACATCTATGGTGAAAATAAGATGCATGGGGTCACTGAACTTGAAATCGTTGAAAAGATCAAGAGCATTTGAGGTGTCATGGATGACGGTCAAAAGGAACTGGAAGGAACTTGTTAAAGTAATTGACAAATCATAAAAAAACCACAACAGTGACATGTTCTTTGGCCTTGGGGCATTCACCACAGCTTGAGTTTTGTGTGCCAATAATGTGATGGTTGGTTTCAAGATTTCACCCTTGTCTTGCTGTGCTCTGAGCCCTTAACCTACGAATCTTTTCAGCACTGTGTTGGGATTTTGGAGCTGTTCCTTGCCATCCTCACCAGTAACAATGATGTCATCCAGGTAACACTGGGTACCTGGGCAGCCTTGCAGCTCCTGGTCCACAGCTTGCTGCCAGAGTGCAGGTGCAGATGCTTCTCCACAAGTAAGCAGATTAAAGTGATAAAGCCCTTTTTGAATGTTCATGGTGAGAATCACTTTGGACTTGTCTTCCATCTCCATCAGTACGTAGTACTCCACAAAGTCCATTTTGTTGAAGTGTTTTCCTCCAGAAAGGTTTGCAAAAATATCCTCTATCCTGGGCAGAGAGCATTGATCTACTTTCAGTGTTAGGTTGATAGTGACCTTTAAATCACCACAGATCCTGTTAGACCATCCTTCTTGGGTACTGGGGCCACTGGGGTTGTCCATGGGCTCCACTCAACCTTGGAAAGAATTCCTTCAGCCTCCATGTGATCTGGCTCACTGGCTACTTTATCTTGATGGTACAAGGAACCAGACAAGTTGTGTAAAACCTGGGTGTGGCCTTTTCACATATCCCTGAACTCTGCTGTAGCATCATCCAGTACCATTTGTAATTTGCTTTCAGTTGAGTCTGTCGCAGGGGATGTGGCATGCAAATGGTGGATGGATCTCCAATCAAGTCTCAGCCAATCCCAGCACCATCATATGGCCCTCCTGATTTTACAAGCCCAATGATGCTTGTTGGTTGTTATACTTCACTGTTACCAATGTCAAAGTTCAAAGTGCACTTATTATCTATGTATATATAATATATACAATCTGGAGATTCACCTCCTTACAGGCAGCCACAAAAAAAAGAAACACAATGGGGCCCGTTAAAAACGAAGACCACTAAACATCCAATGTGCAGAAAACAAACAGGTCATGCAAACAATAAAAGTAGACAAATAACACTCATAAACAACGTTCACAAAAGTGAGCCCACAGCCATGAACCAGTCACAGCCCATCGAGGAGCCAGTTATTTGCAGGTCACAGCCTCAGTTCAGTACAGAGATGAATAAACCGTGTGAGCTGTGAGCTGCAAACTGGCTCGTCCCTCTCCTCTTGCCCTGACACCCTGACTATTTCCATCTGGCCCGGTACTTAAATCAGTGAAACATCAGGTTGTTCATTACTCTCAGACCCAACCCCTGCCCCTTCGATACGCTCTCAGACCCGAGACACACCACTTCGATTCCACCCGTACCCAACCTTTCCAATCCTGCCCAGTACTTAAATCAGCCAATCATCAGCTTATTCATCACTCTCGGGCCTGGGCCCGGCAGCCTCAACCATGCCTCGCCTCTGTTGCCTTGCCTAGATTCTGCCGCCTTGAATCAGCTCCAAGTCGGCTCCAGCAATGGCTATACAAGGCTCTCTCACTGCTCTCAGGCCTGAGGCCTGTTGCCTTGATTCGTCACATACACGCCACGCCACAACCATCCTATACCTTCGAGATTTCAGTTCACACCACAAAAATGCCAGGTCCTACAGGCAGTTCAAAAGCACAACTCCAAAAAGGAAGTTGCAGGTTATTGATTGCAGTGATGATTTAACAGAAGAAGTGCTATTATTAGAGTAGTTAGTATTAGTTTTGTTTGTTGCCAGCAAGTTGCCGCTGTGTTTTACCAATGCCATCTTCAACCGGGGCATGTCATTCCCACAGGAGTTATCTTTTCTCCAGTAAAAGTTCTAAGATGGATATCTGCAGGCTTCAGTTCTGTGTCTTTGAAATGTTGTTCAAACTTATTTTGTGAAATGATTGAAACAGCTGAGTCACCGTCCAATTCCATTTTAATTAATTTGCTGTTCACATCTGGTGTAAGCTGTATTGCTTTTTTCTTGTTAGCTTTCACATTGCAAATCTCAAAGCTATTCAGTCCTGTGTCCCTCTCATCATTATCAGATTTTTCTTCAACAGCATGCAGATTAGAGCTCTTTTATGAAACTGCAACTTGACTTTCTATCTTTCTCTCTTCCCTGTGCAGTTCATTTATTTCTGTCTGCCTGATACTCACTGTCGTCCCTGACTGTAACCCAATTGCATCTCTGACTGCCATTTCCATTGATACAGCAATTTCAACTGCTTCTTTAGTTAGGAGACATTTTTAAATGTTTTCTTGTAAAATTCCTCAAACTAAACAGTCCCTTAGTGCATCGTTAAGCCCATTGCTGAACTGACAATGCTCAGACAGTTTTTGTCAATTCAGCCAGGGAAGCTGAAATGGGCTCCCCTTCCTTTTGATTCTGCTTATGAAACGTAAAGTGTTCTGCAATCAACAATAGTTTCAGTTTCAAATCTACCTGCATTGTGACAACTCATTAGAGATGGTTTAGTTGGATAGATTGAACTTCGAAGCAACCTGTGTGCATTTCGACTCATTGCACTCTGAATTTGATTGGCAGGAGTCGGGATATGTTTTCCCTGCCTAGTGATGGACACCAATATAATGTGGTGTTGCAATGACATAATCTTACATATAACCCATAATGAATCATGAAAACAAACAAAAGGTGCTTAATCAAATAATATACATACAATATTACTCAAATATGACAGAAATATTGAATACGCTACAGCAGGGAAATTACATAGAACACAGAACAGTACAGCACTTCGGCCTATGACGTTTTGCCAACGTTTTATCCTACATCAAGATCAATCTCACCCTTCCCTCCAACATAGCCTCCCATTGTTGTTTCATCAATGTGCCTGTGTAACAGTCTCTTAAATGTCCCTAATGCACCTTCCCTGGCAGCACATTCCACGCACCCACCACCCTCTGTGTGAAAAATCTATGTCTGTCATCAGGCTATACATCCTTCTAACACTTTAAAGTTATGCCTCCTTGTGTTATTCATTTCCACGATCTAGGTGTCTGATCATCTGGTACACCTCTATCAGGTCTCTTCTCATCCTCCTTCTCTCCAAAGAGAAACATTCCAGCTTGCTCAACCTGTCCTCATCAGACAGGCTTTCTAATCCAGCCAGCATCGTGGTAAATCTCATCTGTACTCTCGCTGAGCCTCCACCTCCTTCCTGCAATGAGGCAACCAGAGCTGAACACAATATTCTAAGCATGGTCTAACCAGGGTTTTATAGATCTGCAACATTAGCTCGCAGCTCTTGAACCCAGTCACAGACTAGTGCAGCCCAACACGCCGTTTGCCTTCTTAACCGTCCTATCAACTTGTGCTGCAAATTTGAGGCATTGTTACTGGAAGAACTCTATGGAATAAGATTTCTGTTCGTTTGGAAGAGCAGAGGATGATTTGGAGAGTCAGAGTGGCTTTGTATTGGTGATGACAAGGAAGCTTGTCTACAGCAGGACATTAGATCACACAGAAAATTGGCAAGAGTGGTGGCAGAAGGAATTTAATCCGGACAAATGCAAGATGATTTTCTTTTGGAAGTGAAATTGGTGTCAAAAGTTAAAATTTATTATCATATGCTTAAGTACAGTACTGTGTAAAAGATCTTGGCACCCTAGCCATATATGGGTGCAGAAGGCTTTTGCAAAGTACGGTTTTTGTCAATATAGAGCGGAGAGCAAGTTTGTAACTTTGGCAGGAGTGAAGAGAATTGGGAATGGTGAAGGTGGATTGGGAATGGTGAGGGTGGAGCGCCGTGGGAGACGTGTGGAACAGGTGGCAGAGAAGGAGTGTTGTGGGTGGGGGGTGACATGGGGACAGGCACACCAAGCCCAGAGACACCAGACAGGGCCATCTGATTCCAAACAATTGGTTTAATATCATTACTGAATGTTCTGATGCTTCTCTCAATCTCCCTTCTCCAATACACTTTTCCCAACCATAATTAGAGAGAAGGTTCTTGGGAAACTGAAAGATATGAAGGTAGATAAGTCACACACATCAAAGTTGCTGGTGAACGCAGCAGGCCAGGCAGCATCTCTAGGAAGAGGTGCAGTCGACGTTTCAGGCCGAGACCCTTCGTCAGGACTAACTGAAGGAAGAGTGAGTAAGAGATTTGAAAGTGGGAGGGGGAGGGGGGGATCCAAAATGATAGGAGAAGACAGGAGGGGGAGGGATGGAGCCAGGAGCTGGACAGCTGATTGGCAAAAGGGATACGAGAGGATCATGGGACAGGAGGTCCGGGAAGAAAGACAAGGGGGGGGGACCCAGAGGATGGGCAAGGGGTATATTCAGAGGGACAGAGGGAGAAAAAGGAGAGTGAGAGAAAGAATGTGTGTATAAAAATAAGTAAAAGATGGGGTACGAGGGGGAGGTGGGGCATTAGCGGAAGTTAGAGAAGTCGATGTTCATGCCATCAGGTTGGAGGCTACCCAGACGGAATATAAGGTGTTGTTTCTCCAACCTGAGTGTGGCTTCATCTTTACAGTAGAGGAGGCCGTGGATAGACATGTCAGAATGGGAATGGGATGTGGAATTAAAATATATGGCCACTGGGAGATCCTGCTTTCTCTGGCGGACAGAGCGTAGATGTTCAGCAAAGTGGTCTCCCAGTCTGCGTCGGGTCTCGCCAATATATAAGAGGCCACATCGGGAGCACCGGATGCAGTATATCACCCCAGCCGACTCACAGGTGAAGTGTCGCCTCACCTGGAAGGACTGTTTGGGGCTTTGAATGGTGGTAAGGGAGGAAGTGTAAGGGCATGTGTAGCACTTATTCCACTTACACGGGTAAGTGCCAGGACAGAGATCAGTGGGGAGGGATGGGGAGGTCTAATGGACAAGGGAGTCGTGTAGGAAGCGATCCCTATGGAAAGCAGAGAGGGGGGGTAGGGAAAGATGTGTTTAGTGGTGGGATCCCGTTGGAGGTGGTGGAAGGTACGGAGAATAATATGTTGGACCCGGAGGCTGGTGGGTTGGTAGGTGAGGACCAGGGGAACCCTATTCCTAGTGGGGTGGCGGGAGGATGGAGTGAGAGCAGATGTACGTGAAATGGGGGAGATGCGTTTAAGAGCAGAGTTGATAGTGGAGGAAGGGAAGCCCCTTTCTTTAAAAAAGGAGGACATCTCCCTCGTCCTAGAATGAAAAGCCTCATCCTGAGAGCAGATGCGACGGAGACGGAGGAATTGCGAGAAGGGGATGGCGTTTTTGCAAGAGACAGGGTGAGAAGAGGAATAGTCCAGATAGCTGTGAGAGTCAGTAGGCTTATAGTAGACATCAGTGTATAAGCTCTCTCCAGAGACAGAGACAGAAAGATCTAGAAGGGAGAGGGAGGTGTCAGAAATGGACCAGGTAAACTTGAGGACAGGGTGAAAGTTGGAGGCAAAGTTAATAAAGTCAACGAGCTCTGCAGGCGTGCAGGAAGCAGCGCCAATGCAGTCGTCGATGTAGTGAAGGAAAAGTGGGGGACAGATACCAGAATAGGCACGGAACATAGATTGTTCCACAAACCCAACAAAAAGGCAGGCATAGCTAGGACCCATACGGGTGCCCATAGCTACACCTTTAGTTTGGAGAGAGTGGGAGGAGCCAAAGGAGAAATTATTAAGAGTAAGGACTAATTCCACTAGACGGAGCAGAGTGGTGGTAGAGGGGAACTGATTAGGTCTGGAATCCAAAAAGAAGCGTAGAGCTTTGAGACCTTCCTGATGGGGGATGGAAGTATATAGGGACTGGACATCCATGGTGAAAATAAAGCGATGGGGGCCAGGGAACTTAAAATCATCGAAAAGTTTAACAGCATGAGAAGTGTCACGAACATAGGTAGGAAGGGATTGAACAAGTGGGGATAAAACCGTGTCGAGGTATGCAGAAACGAGTTCGGTGGGGCAGGAGCAAGCTGAGACAATAGGTCTACCAGGACAGGCAGGTTTGTGGATCTTGGGTAGGAGGTAGAAATGGGAAGTGCGAGGTGTGGGAACCATAAAGTTGGTAGCAGTGGATGGGAGATCCCCTGAGCAGATAAAGTCGGTGATGGTGTGGGAGACAATGGCCTGGTGCTCCTTAGTGGGGTCACGATCGAGGGGTAAATAAGAGGAGGTATCCGCGAGTTGTCGCTGTGCCTCGGCAAGGTAGAGGTCAGTTCGCCAGACTACAACAGCACCCCCTTTATCAGCGGGTTTAATAATAAGGTTAGGATTAGTGCGGAGGGAGTGGAGAGCAGAGCGTAGATAAGTCCCCTGGACCAGATGATGTACAACCCAGGATTTTGAACGAGGTAGCTGGAAGAGATTGTGGAGGCATTAATAATGATCTTTCAGCAATCACTAGATTCTGGAATGGTTCTGGAAGACTGGAAAATTGCAGATATCATTTCACTCTTCAAGAAGAGAGAGAGGCAGAAGAAAGGAAACTATAAGCCAGTTAGTCTGACCTCAGTAGTTGGGAAGATGTTGGATTTGATTATTAAGGATGAGATCTTAGGGTACTTGGAGGCACATGATAAAATAGACCGTAGTCAGAATGAATTCCTTAAGGGAAAATCTTGCCTGACAAATCTGTTGGAATTCTTTGAAGAAATAACAAGCAGAATAAACAAAGGAGAATTCTTTGATGTTGTGAACTTGATTTTCAGAAGGCCTTTGACAAGCTGTCACACATGAGGCTGCTTAACAAGCTACAGGCCCGTGGTATGACAGGATAAATACTAACATGCATAAAACAGTAGCTGATTGGTAGGAGGCAAAGAGTGGGAATAAGGGTGACTTTTCTGGCTGGCTGCTGGTGACTAGTGGTGTTCTACTGGGGTCTGTGTTGGGAGCGATTCTTTATGTGATATGTCAATGATTTGGATGATGGAATTGATGGCTTTGTTGCAAAGTTTGCAGATGATATGAAGATAGGTGGAGAGACAGGTAGTTATGAGGAAGTAGAGAGGTTACAGAAGGACTTAGACAGATGAGGAGAATGGGCAAAGAAATGGCAGATGGAATACAGAGTCGTGAAGTGTATGGTCATGCACTTTGGTAGAAGAAATGAAAGGGTTGATTAATCTCTAAATGGAGAGAAAATACAAAAAATGGAGGTGTAAAGGGACTTGGGAGTCCTAGTGCAGGATTCTCTAAAGGTTAATCTGCAGGTTGAGCCTGTGGTGAGGAAGGTTAGCATTCATTTTAAGATGACTAAAATATAAAAGCAATGATGTAATGTCGAGACTTTATAAAGCACTGGCGAGGCCTCACTTGGAGTATTGCGAGCAGTTTTGGGCCCCTTATCTTAGAAAGGATGTGCTGAAACTGGAGAAGGTTCGAAGGAGATTCAATAAAGTGATTTCAGGATTGAACGACTTGTCATATGAAGAGCGTTTGATGACTCTGTGCCTGTAATCACTGGAATTCAGAAGAATGAGGGGTGATCTCATTGAAACCTATTGAATGGTAAAAGCCCTTGATAGAGTGGTTGTGGAGAGGAGTTTGCAATGTGGGAGAATCTAAAACCAGTGGACACAGCCTCAGAATAGAGAGGCGTCCATTTAGAAAGGAGATGAGAAGGAATTTCTTTAGCCAGATGATGGTGAATCTGTGCAATTCTTTGCCATAGTCAGCTGTGGAAGCCAAGTCTTTATATATACTTAAGGCAGAGGTTACTAGATTTTTGATTGGTCAGGGCATGAAGGGATACGGGGAGAAGGCAGGAGATTAGGGCTGAAAGGAAAATTGGATCAGCCAAATCTGCTCCTATATCTTATGGTATTATGATTCCTCTCTCCCTGCCCCCTTTCCACTCAATTCACACTCGAGACCCACATCAGAATCAGGTTTATCATCACTCACATATGTCATTAATACTGTTTTTTTTCCCAGGAAGCTGTACAGTGCAATACGTAAAATTACTCCAGTACTGTGCAGAAGACTTGGGCACCCTGCCTGTATATATGTACCTAAGACTTTTGCACAGTACTGCACAGGCAGAATGAAAAGCTTTCTTACAGCAGTATCGTGGGCACATACGTAGCATCAGATAAGCAGTGTCCACAAGAAAGGACCAAAAATTAGGCATAAATTGTACAAACATTTGTAATTACTTTATTACAAGAAATGACAAACTGAAGATAAGTCCATTTTGGAGCAAAGGTGGTCACAGTGCTGCTGTGTACGTGTAAGACAGGTACAGTAAATGGTAGAGCACTAAAGAACGTTGATGAACAGAGGGTCCTTGGGGTTTAAGGACATCGCTCCAGGAAAGTGGCAATGCAGGTTGTTAGGGTGATGGAGAAAGCATATGGCTTTCTAGTCATAGGTTGGAGCAAGAATATAAAAGTTGATGTGATATGTTATAACATTAGAGCACACTTGGAGTACTGTGTGCAGTTCTGGTCACCATGCTACAAGAAGGAAGTGGTTAGTGTGGAGGGAGTGCTTTAGAGGTTCACTAACATGTCGCCTGGGATGGTGGCATCTGATAAGAAGCATTCACGAGAAAAGACAATACATTAAGCCTAATTTAGAATCAGAATCAGCTTTATTATCACCAGCAACTGTGAAATTGGTTAACTGAGCAGCAGCAGCACAATGCAATAAATGATAAATATAGAAATAAAAAATAATTAAATCAATTACAGTATATATAGTCATCCGTTAGTCTCATGAGACCATGGATTTGCACCGTGGAAGGTTTCCAGTGCGCAGGCCTGGGCAAGGTTGTATGGAAGACCGACAGTTGCCCATGCTGCAAGTCTCCCCTCTTCTTGCCATCGATGTTATCCAAGGGAAGGGCACTAAGGCCGATACAGCTTGGCACCGGTGTCGTTGCAGGGCAATGTGTGGTTAGGTGCTTTGCTCAAGGACACAACACGCTGCCTTCAGATCCCTAGACTGACACCTTAATCAATTAGCCATGTGCCAACACATATATGAATATATATGTCAATTAAATGGTTAGATTTAAAAAAATACATAAAAAGCATGGCAGTGGGAAGAAGCTGTCCCTGAATCGCTGAGTGTCTGTCTTCAGACTTCTGTACCTCCTACCTGGCAGTAACACAATAGTCACTGCTCTGAATACCGTACTGACACATCTGGAGAAGAAGGATGCTTATGTGAGAATGCTGTTCTTGGTCTACAGTTCAGCATTCAACACCATAGTTCCATCCAGGCTTGACAAGAAGCTCAGAGACTTCGGCCTTGACCCTGCCTTGTGCAGCTGGATCCTGGACTTCCCGTCAGATTTCCAGCAGGTTGTAAGAGTCGGCTCCCTCACCTCCAACCCTCTGACTCTCAATACAGGAGCTCCTCAGGGCTTCGTACTGAGTCCCCTCCTTTACTCCCTGTACACCCATGACTGTGTTGCCACCCACAGCTCCAATCTGCTAATTAAATTTGCCGACACCACTACACTGATTGGCCTTATATCAGACAATAACGAGGTGGCCTACAGGGAAGAAGTCATCTCTCTGACACAGTGGTGTCAAGTAAACAACCTCTCCCTCAATGTCACAAAACAAAGGAGCTGGTTGTGGATCACAGCAGAAATGAAGACAGGCCATCCGACTGATTAACTCACGCTGATTTGAGTGTACACTATGTTACAATGACTGTATAATTTATTATAGACTATTATAAATTACTATGATTACACATTGCACATTTAGACAGAGACGTAATGTCAAAATGTGTGTGAAGGGTATAAGAAATAAAGTCAATTCAATGCAATTCACAATGCGAAGAGGACATGTCCTGGATGATGGGGGTCATTAATGATGGACGCTGCCTTGACCCTTGAAGATGTCTTAAATACTATGGAGGCGAGTAATCAAGATGGAGCTGACTAATTTTACAACTTTCTAATTTTACAAGTCCTGCTGAAGGGTTTAGGCTGGAAATTGTGTCTGTATTTTTTGCATAGATGCAGCCTGGCCTGCTGAGTTCCTCCATTATTTTGTGTGTGTTGTTTTTGTGACAACAGAGGGTTACAAAAGTACACATAGACTAAGATGTTAACTGTCCTGTGCTATCACCAGTGGGATCATCAGTTGATCTGCCACTTGTCTTCAGGAGAGAGATAAGTAAGACAATGGAGCAGCATTTGGAAATGTTAATGAAGAGACGAGAGAGATTAACGGAAAGAGACACCGGTCTGAGTATTGTCAAGACCGGTTGCTTTGAACCTGAACTGTTTGAAGTGATGGACAGGCGATACCCCAACAGAAAGTTGCAAAAGTTCAGGAAGGGCGCGAGAGGTTTATCTCGGCCGGATTGGTGTTGGTGAAGGAGGGGTTAAACCCAGTTCCAGTATGGATCTGGAGAGACACGGGAGCGTGTCAGTCATTGATATTAAAGAGTGTGTTAGACTTTAGTTCACAGACCGAGACTGGGAAAGTCAGGGTCATAAAAGGCATTGGGAAAGGGACTGAGGCAGTACCTTTGCACCAGATACACCTAAAAAGCGACTTGGTCTCTGGACTAGTCACGATCGGGGTGAGGCCTGAATTACCGATGAAAGGCGTGGAAGTCTTGCTCGGTAATGACCTCGCTGGTGGAAATGTATTCTCAGCAGTGAGATTGACAGGTCAGCCTGCCAGCATTGAGGCCCCACCCATGGACTCATAGGTTCATCCCGTCTGCGCAGTGACTCGGTGTGTGTCCAGAAAGACTGCCAAAGTAAATTTAGCTGAGACGTTTCTACCAGCCTTGTACCAGGGGGAGGTAGAAAGTGAAAAGAAGGAGCATAATGAAACAGGAGGAAGTGAGGGAGCTGAGGCAGACTTAGCATTAGCCAGGAAGAAATTTGTACAGGCGCAGAAGCTGATGGTTTTGGCGGAGACAGCTCTCTCTGAAGCAGGATTAAACAGAGAGCCAGTAGGCTATTGTGTTGAGGAGGGAGTGCTAAGGAAGAAAGGGAGACCAAGTACCGTACCCGCAGATGAGGAATGGGGGATGGTGCCAAAATTTATGGGAATGATATTCTTAACCTGGCCCACAAGATACTCCTCGGTGGACATTTTGGGTGGAGGGAAACAGTTGGCGGAATCATGAAAGAGTTTTACTGGCTGCACAGGAGGAAGGATGTTATTGACTATTGCAGATGTGAGTTGACACATTTAGAGACTTTTAACATGTTAAAAGCTCACCACGATCAGAAAACAGATCTAGCTGGGGATATCATGAAAATTAATGAGGCTAGGGTGCCACTGGATAAGGGGAAAATGCAGTTTGAAAAGATAAGTGTGGTGCTGACCAGATGGAAGAACTCTATTGTGTTGACCAACTTTGCTGATGAGTTCTCTCCCTTAATCCACGAACAAAGCGACCCGCTAAGAGAGCTAATTAAACGGCATGCGCATGTAGGTCTAGATGTTCTGAGGCGATGCAAAGAGCTGGGACATGGAGCTGTTGTCACATCAGGTCAGCCTAGTGAGCAACACCCCTATAGAATGATTAATTCAGTGACAAACGGGCTAAAGAACACAGAAGTGTATATTGGCAATGTAGTGGTCTGGAGTAACACGTGGGAGGAGCTGTTTAAAAAGCTGTTTGCAGCCAGCTTGACAGTGAACCTCGCAAAAAGTGAATTCGGCCATGGAAAAGTCACTTATCTGGGATTTGTGGTAGGACAGGGGCAGCTGGCTCTGATGCAAGCTAAGGTGCGGGCTATCACTGAAGTCCCCACTCCGACAGACAAGAGAGCCCTGAGAAGGTTCTTGGAGATGGTGGGGTACTATCGGAAGTTTTGCAGAAAAAAAAACAACTTTGCGGATATTACCCACCCTCTTACTAAGCCCTTGCCAAAGAATGCTAAGTTGGTATGGGACGATCCTTGTTATCTGTGTCCGGGACGAAAACCACTGAGAAGTTACACTGATCAGAATTCATTAGTGTTTTCGGCCACTATGAAGTTTGCTAAATTGGAGCCTGGTTTTAGAGGATTATTAAAATAACACATATAAAAGGAACAGAAAATGTGATTGCTGACTGTCTGTCAAGGTGTTGACAACTTAAGATTCTCTGTATTAGCCAAATAGCTGATAAACATGTATATTCGTGTGTATCTGACAGTGTATTCATGACTATAATTTTTACCCTGGTAAAAATCCTTAAAGGGGAGGGGTGTGACAACAAAGGGTTACAAAAGTACACATAGACTAAGATGTTAACTGTCCTGTGCTATCACCAGTGGGATCATCAGTTGATCTGCCACCTGTCTTCAGCAGAGAGATAAGTAAGACAATGGAGCAGCATTTGGAAATGTTAATGAAGAGATGAGAGAGATTAACAGAAAGAGACACCGGTCTGAGTATTGTCAAGACCGGTTGCTTTGAACCTGAACTGTCTGAAGTGATGGACAGGCGATACCCCAACAGGGGGATAAAAAGGAACATGTTCGCTAAGGCGAGCGACACACCACGACACCACGAGATAACAAGACCCTGGAAGTGCGGTGCCCCCCCCCCCCACAAGTTGGTGGGAGTTTGGAGGTCTGGTCGCAGGACCAGCCATAGACGCACAGGGTGGAAAGATACGGTCAGGCGGGAACCTGGTGTGTGTGTCTGCCCTTGCCTGGGTGCCGGGTTCACCGCAGAAGAACGATCGGATCTGGAACAGAGGGGTCACGGTCGGTGACCTCAGAAGACATTACAAAGGGCTCGCCCGAAAGCTAACTGCGAGGAATATTGAAGGTCTGTGTGGAATTCAATTTGAATATTCATTCTCTCTCTTTCCAACAGCACGACGGCGATTACTGCGAACTGAACTAAACGAAACTCTGTCACTTGTGATTGATCATTTTACCCCTAGACTGCGATAGAGCTTGATTGATCCTATTATCCTAGTTCTGTGTACATGTGTGTTTATTCATTGCTAACCTGTTGTATTTATATCCTTACTATTGGAGTACTGTATTGCTTATTTCTTTAATAAAACTTTCTTAGTTCCAGTAATCCAGACTCCAACTAAGTGGTCCATTTCTGCTGGTTTGGCAACCCAGTTACGGGATACGTAACACTTTGGATTTCCAGCATCTGAAGATTTTCTCTTGTTTGTGATTTGCTTACAACTTTCTGTAGCTTCTTTCGGTCCAATGCAGTAGTCCCCCCAATCAGATAGTGATGCAGCCTGTCAGAATTCTCTCCATGGCACATCTATAGAAGTCTTTGAGTGTTTTAGTTAACAATCCAAATCTTTTAAAACTTCCACTGACATACAGCTGCTGTCTTGCCTTCTTTATAGCTGCATTGATGATACAAGTTATAACAAATGTTTACAGGAAATAACTAAAAGCAAAAAAGTCCATTTTAGTGCAAAGGTGGTCACAGCGTTGCTGTGCATGTGTAAGACATGTACAGTAAATGGTATGGCACTGAAGGATACAGATGGACAGAGTGACCTTGCACTTTAAGGTCATCTCTGCATGAAAGTGGCAACGCCGGTGGATAGGGTGGTGAAGAAGTCATCTAGTGTTCCAGTCTTCATCAGTCAGAGCAAAAATATAAAAGTTGGTTTGTTATCTTGCATCTTTACAAAACAGAGTTAGACCACACTTGGAATATCAGGTACAGATTGACTACACTTGGAGTATTGTGTGTAGCTAGACAACCTTTTGAATAACGTGTACAGTTCGGCGACACCTGGAATACAGTGCAACATTAGACAAACCTTGGCGTTCTGTCTGCAGTTACACCATGCTTGGAGTACATTAGGCCTTGCCAATGCCTTAGACAACTACAACATAACAACCCATCTCCTGTTCTCAATACTTTGATTTATGAAAAACTCTCTTTATAAACCTCTCTACCTGTGCCGCCACCTTTAGTGAATTATGGACCTGTACTTCCTGATCCCTTTTTTGACCACATTCCTCAGTCCATACCGTCCTGTATGTGAGACCGACCCTGCTTGGTCCTACTGAAGTGCAACACCTCACACTTGGCTGCATTAAACTCTGGGGAGGTTGCAGAGGAGATACACAAGTTGATTGGTGATTAGTTCATTATTGTCAGAGAAACGTAAGGGTGGCTAAGTTCTAGATCCCGCAATAGATTAGTGTGGCCACCTATGTGTGGAGCCACAGGAGATGGGCAATGTTCTTAATATTTACCATTAGCTTTTACTCTGCAGATACTAAATAAATGTTGGAAATGAGTGACGTTGTCCAGGATCTTGTACAACCAACCAGGGAGGAGGTATTGGCAGCCTTACAGATGGTTAAGAAGGATAAATCCCCAGGACGTGGCCATGTACATCTTGGACCTTGTGAGAAGATGGAGAAGAATTAGTCCTTTGCAGTTCCCTTGTAGAGAAATATTTGTATCATGTTTAGCCACAGGTGACGATCTGAAAGACAGGAGGGTGACTAATGTAACTTTATTTAAGAAGGGCAGCAAAGACAAGCCAGGAAACTATAGACCAGTAATTGTCATCAGCATTGGATAAGTTACTAGAGAGGATTCTGAGCGACGGGATCTTGTTTTGATATCCAAATGAGTTCGGATAGTCAAGGTCTAATCATGTACAACCGGCCCAGTTTTGTATGCAGGAAATCATGTCTCACAAATGTCTTGTGTTTTGAAGACATTACCAAGATGACTGATGAGAATAGAGTACTGGATGTTGTCTACATGGACCTTAGCAAGGCCATTGACATGATCTCTCATGACAGGCTGGTTGGGAAGGATGGATCACGTGGGATCCAGGAGGAGACAGCAGATTGGATTAATAATTAGCTCAGAGGTAGTAAGAAGAGGGTGATGTTTCTCAGAGTGGAGGCCTGTGGCTAGTGGTGTATCTCAGGTGTCACTGCTTGGACCTTTGTTGCTTGGTTAGTGAGTCTGCAGATGACAATACATTTGGTGATATCATAGACTCTGAAACAGATTATGAAAATTTACAGGGGGATCTTAATATTTTTAGATTATGAGAACACTCAGTCCTCATTTATTGTCATTTAGCAATGCATACATGCATTAAGAAATGATACAATGTTTCTCCAGAGTGATATCACAGAAAAACAGGACAAACTGAAGACTAACACTGACAGAACCACATATTTATAACATATAGTTACAGCAGTGCAAAGCAATACCATCATTTGATAAAGAACAGACCATGGGCACGGTAAAAAAAAGTCTCAAGTCCCGATCAACTCCTAAGTCCCCGATAGCAGGCGGCAAATGAGAGAAACTCCCTGCCATAAATCTCCAGGCACTGACAACTGCCGATGAATTGGAAGCAGCTGACCACAGCTGACACTGAGTCCGTCCATCCAAAAACTTCGAGCCTTCGACCAGCCCCTCCGATACAGCCTCCCGAGCGCCTTCGACCTCGCCCCGGCCGCCGAAACAAGCAAAGCCGAGGATTCAGGGCCTTCTGCTCCGAAGATTCCGGTTACCACACAGCAGCAGCAGCAGCGGCAGCGAAACGGGCATTTCAGAAGTTTCTCCAGATGTTCCTCCATACTCTCACGTCTGTATCCATCAAATCAGAATTGTGCATGGTACCCTACTTGACAGATTACGGATATCATTCACTGGAGAGGCCGCTCACACTGCCGTCGCGCTGCTATCTGGAGAAGGAGAAGGGGAATATATAATATTTGGACAGGTGGGTTGAAGATTGAAAATCCAGATAGATGAGAGGTATTGCATTTTGGGGCATCAAACCAGGATAGGACTTGTACAGTGAACAGAAGGATGTTGGGAAGTGTTGCAGAGCAGAGAGACATAGGAGAGAAAATGCAAGGTTCACCGAAAGCAGCGTCACAAGTAGATTTGGTGATGAAGAAGGCATTCGGTAAGCTGCCATTCATCAGACAGGACATTGGGCAGTTAGGATGCTGTTGGTGAGGCCGCATGTGTGTACGGTTTAGGTCACCCTGTTACAGGAAATCCGTAACTAAACTGCAAAGAGTGCAACAAAAGCTTTATCAGGATGCTGCCTGGATTGGGGGTGGGTCCTGAGTTACAAGGAGAGGTTGCGGGGACTAGGGCTTTATTGCCAGAAATGTACGAGATTGAGGGGTGACCTGACAGAGGTAGATGACATCAGGAAGGGTATGGACAGGGTGGAATTACATAGTTGTTTTCCCAGGGAGAGCGTGCGTTCTGAACGGGAGGGCGTAAGTTTAAGATCAGAAGTGAGACATTTATAAGGGACATCAGAGGCAGCTTCTTCACACAAGAGTGCTGTGCCATTTGCACTAAGCTGCCAGAAGGAGTGCTTGAGTTCGGCACATTAGCAACATTTGCCAAGCATGGCACAGTGCCACAGCAGCGAGAGTGCCAGTGCCCCACAGTGGCAGAGTGCCAGGTTCGATCCCAACTCTGGTGTCGTGCACATCCTCTCTGTGACCATGGCATTGCGTCTCATTCCCTCCAGTTTCCATAACAACAACCAGTTGAACCTCTTCTTCCCCATCTCCAAAGTGTCCACCTTCCTGTAATACAGTGGCAGAATGCGTATAACACTCCAAATGTGGCCTCAACATTTACAGAAATGCACTTGCAACAGAACTCACGGATTAGGACTGGCCTGGTTTGGAATTTTGGTCAGCATGGACCAGGTCTTCCTGTAGACATTCCAGGAGATGGATTACCTGGCCAGTGCAACCTACCCCAGTGTGTGTGAGTGGGAGAGGAAATGGGCCTGGGGAAAAGTGATAGAGAAAGGTATTAGAATATAGGATAGAGAAAGGTAACATGAAAGGTGATAGATTAAAGGGGAATGAGTGTGTGGGGGCATAAGAATGCCTTGAGAGCTAGCATGGACTCAAAGGGCCGAACAACCTTAAAGAGGTAGACAGAGCTTACTTGTCCAATACTGTGAGAGTCGCTGTCTCCACCACTGATGTCACAAGCTGATATGATCATCTGATATGGTGCCTTGTTTTGTTGTGGCTGCTTCTGGGATTGCAAAGCCTCAGGGTCATCTCCATCATGCTGTCTTTCAGGTGCTGAAATTGTCTTTGACGTCCAGCTCCAAGGAAATGGGCAGATTGTGAAACCAACAAATCCCATCATCTACGACATTGTCAATGTGAACAAGGGAGAGGGCTACAGCCCTACAAGTGGGAAGTTCACCGCCCCGAGGTGTGGTCTGTATTTCTTCAGCTACTCGTCACTCCCGGGCAGAGGGACAACAACTGACGTTCAGCTCATGAAGAATGACAAGGCAGTTAATTTGATCCACAGTGTCCTGCCCAAGAATAGTTCCCAGCTGTCCATGAGAAACAAAATCCTTGAACTCCACAAAGGGGATCAAGTGTGGGTGCAACTGGTCTCTGGTAACCTGTGGAGTGAAACAGGTTCCCTCAGCTTCCAGGGCTTCCTACTAGCGTAGTAGGTTGTCCCAGCACGCTTTGCCTCTGCAAAACCTTTGTGCTGTGCAGTTGAAAATGCTTCACCCAGGCAGATATGTTATTGAATAAACAAGAAAAGCTCACTGAGAATAAGTTTAGCTAACGGATGAAGTGAGACAGGGAGACACACAAGCATTGGCCAGCAATAGATGAGAACCGGAACGTTGTCTTTGTTAAAGCGTCTGAAGGCACAAAACTCGAAATATGCTTCCCGGGAGTAGGAGACGACCACTCAGCCCATCCATCCTGACCTGTGGGTTGTGCTGAGCACAACCTCAGAAAACATGGTCCCTGACCTTCACCATTACACTCTGTAAAGATATTGTAACCTTCTGTCAGCTTTCCTCCTCCCAAACACAGGCTCAATGTGCTCATGTCTCCTCACACAACACAACCCCCGCCCCATCCAAGATATCAGCTTTGTGACCCTTTGCTGCATCCACGTACTCCAGGCCCATCCCTTCTTATGCTGAGCAACCAAACTGTCCACAATATCCCCACAGACTGTCCCTGCACATCAGTCTTCATGATCGCTGTATAAGGTGACAAGGTCGCTGTGAACACTGACAAATTACCACCTGTTAATAAAAAAGCTCTTTAGGGTTTTTGTCTCCCGAAGTGATTTCCCACATTATATTCCAACCACCATGCTGTTACTGTTTCCCAGTCTGTTCTCTTCACCCTGAAGTCTCTCTGCATCCTCCTCATAGCCCCACTGATATCTGACGTATTCAGAACGTGACCATATCCTGTGGTGACCCATCTACAGCATCCACACCATCTCTTCTAACACACAACCATCCATTACGTACAGATGATCATCCTGCAATGGTTACTCTAATGACTGTAATTTCACTGGCTGATGTAGCTGACTGCTGAATTTGTGAATGCAAAATTAAATGCATTTTTTGGATCAAATATTCTGTCGTGTTCTTTGACTTTCACTATTTTCACAATTTGCTGTTAATTTGATCACATATGTAAATCTCCCTCTGGGGAAGGGACCTTGGAGGGTTCCATCAATTTTTTTCATTTCTCTTTTCCGTGGAAAACCCTGCAAATATCCCCATGTTAACAGTTTTAACAGAGGAGCTAGGGAAGAAAGCTGTAAAATCCCGAACCATAAGGGATAAAGAGTCAGAAAAATTCACAGAACTGAACACTAATCACCTGAACTGAATGGTCTGCACCCTATAGGTGTGAATGGACAGGGGCTGCAGAGAGAAAGGAGACATTGGTTGAATTTTGTTAGAACTCACTAAATTCTGCAAAGCTTCCACAAGCAGGGTAACAGCCAGTGTGACCACCTTGTTCCCATATGTGGGAGCGCTGAGATACAGGTGTCACTATGGAACGGTCAGGGGTCACTATGAGGAAGAGGTAAGTTATTCTTTTCCTGGTGTACAGAGTGTTTCAGAACACTTTCTCTCAGAGATGGTGGGAACAGTTTCTCTCCAGAGAGAGCTTGAAACTTCAAGGTCCAATATCTGAGCTGTAGAGTGCTGTTCTAATTTGCATTAATTCTATTTAGACCATAAGACATCGGAACAGAATTAGACCATTCAGCCCATCAAGTCCGCTCTACCATTTCATCATGGCTGATCTTGGATCCCATTCAACCCCATACAACTACCTTCTCACCATATTCCTTGATGCCCCAACCAATCAGGAATCTATCAATTTCCACTTCAAATGTATCCACGGATTTGACCTCCACTACCGGCTGTAGCAGAGCGTTCCACAGATTCACCATTCTCTGTCTAAAAAAAATTCCTCCTTACATTTGTTCTAAAGGGTTGCCCTTCAATATTGAGACTGTGTCCTCTAGTTCCTAGATATCCCTACCAGAGGAAAGATCCTCCCCACATCCACCCTATCCAGCCCTTTCAACATCTGGTAGGTTTCAATGAGGTCCCCATGCATGGTTCTAAATTCCAGTGACTACAAGCCAAAAGCTGCCAAATGCTCCCCATATGTTAACCCCATCCCAAAATCATCCTTCTGAACATCCTCTGTACTCTCTCCAATGACCATACACCTTTTCTGAGGTAAGAGGCCTAAAATTGTTGACAATACTCCAAGTGTGGCCTGACTAGCACCTTATAAAGCTTCAGCATTATCCCCTTGTTTTTATATTCTATTCCCCTTGAAATAAACACCAACATTGCATTTTCCTTCTTTACTACAGACTCAGCCTGTGAGTTAAACTTCTGGGAGTCTTGCACGAGGACTCCCAAGTCCCTTTTCACCTCTGATATTCGAAGTTTATCCCTATTTAGATAAATGTCCGCACTATTGTTCCTTTTACCACGAAGGCATTATCATGCATTTCCCAACACTGTTTTCTATCTGCCACTTTTTTGCCCATTCGTCCACCTTGTCTAAATCCTGCTGCAATCACATTGCTTCCTCAACACTGCCTACCTCTCCACCCATCATCATAATCTGAAAACTTTGCCACAAAGCAAACAATTCTGCTATCTAAATCATGGACAATGTGAAAAGTGGTGGGCCCATTACTGACCCCTGAGGAACACCACTAGTCAGGGGCAACCAACCAGAAAATGCCCCCTTTATTCCCACTCACTGCCTCCTGCCTTCAGCCATTCCACTATCCATGCCAGTATCTTTCCTGTAACACCACAGGATTTTTTCTTGTTAAGCAGCCTCATGTGAGGCATCTTATCAAACACCTTCAGAAAATCCAAGTAAATGACATTCACTGCCTCTCCTTTGTCCACCCTGTTTGTCACTTCCTCAAAGAATTGTAACAGATTTGTCAGGCAAGATTTCCCTTCACAGAACCCATGCTGACTTTGACTTATTTTATCAGTAGTCGCCAAGTACTTTGAAACCTTGTCCTTAATAAACGTTCCCAGCCACTGAGGTTAGGCTAACTGGCCGAAAAGTTCCTCTCTTTTGTCTTCCTCCCTTCTTGAAGAGTGGAGTGACATTTGCAATTAAGTAATAAATGAAATTTGCAATTATTTCTCCTTCTCATCCTCCTCCACTGCCCGTCTCCACCTTCCTCCCCAACGCCCCCAGCACATCCCCACATCCCTCTGCACCACTGATGTTCTTCCTCTGCTCCGTGCTCCCAGTCAAAAGCACAGAGGCACCCGCAGTACACCATCCACCCTGTGTACCTCAACTATATTTCCAGTATGTTTCAGTTCAACATACTCATCACTCCTACATCACCACTCTCATTCCCCCCTCCCCAATCTCAGCCCCACTCCCCCACTCTAGACCACTGTCATTCCCCCCTCCCCAATCTCAGCCCCACTCCCCCACTCTAGGCCGCTCCCAATCTTGAAGGGCGATAATTTGCTCTATTACTAATTTTTCAGGACCTGCTGCCTTTCTTTTCTTCATCTTATTTATTGCATTACAAACTTCACATTTTAAAATTCTTGGACCTTCAATGTTTTTCTTAATTTCTGGTTTTTCACCTTCATCGTCTTCAAACAATTCCTGAATATACTCAGTCCATCTGTTCATAATCTCTTCTTTTTCCATGATAATGGTACCATCCTTTGCTTTCAAACATCCACCTGAAGAACAGAGGAGCTTTTTACCAGTGATATGCTTGATTTGTTGATGTATCCTTTTTGGATCAGTAATAGAGATTCTTTCTATTTGCTCACATTCCTGGTTTAAGCATTCTTCTTTGGCTTTTTGACATAAGCGTTTAACTTTTTTATCTAATGACACATTCTTTGAGGAAATAACAGGCAGGATAGATAACAGCGAGTCAGCGGATGTTGTGTACTTGGGTTTTCAGAAGAACTTTGACAAGGTACCTCACATGAGGCTTCTTAACAAGATAAAAGCCCATAGTATTATATGAAAGATACTACTGAGTAGAAAATAGACTGATTGGCAGGAGACAAAGAGTTTGAATAAAGGAGGCCTTTGAGAGAAGGAGGGCAGGACTGGCAGCTTAATGTTCCAGGGTTCCGATGTTTCAGATGTGATAGAGGCAGAGGAATGAAGGGTGGGGGTGGGAGTGGCATTGCCGGTCAGGGAAAATGTTACAGCAGTGCTCAGGCAGAACAGATTAGAGGGCTTTCTACCGAGGCCATATAGGTGGAGCTGAGAAACTGGAAAGGTATGACTACATTAATGGGGTTTTATTATAGACCACCCAGTAGTCAGCAAGCATTGGAGGAGCAAATCTGCAGAGAGATAGCAGACAACTGCAGGAAACATAAAGTTGTGATAGTAGGAGATTTTAATTTTCCATATATTGATTGGGACTCCCATACTGTTAAAGGTCTAGATGGGTTAGAGTTTGTAAAACGTGTTCAGGAGAGTTTTCTAAATCAATATAAAGAGGTACCAACTAGAGAGGAGGCAATATTCGATCTCCTATTAGGAAACGTGTTATGACAGGTGACAGAAGACTGTGTAGGGGAACACTTTGGTTCCAGTGATCATAACACCATTAGTTTCAACTTGATCGTGGATAAAGATAGATCTGGTCCTCGGGTTGAGGTTCTAAACTGGACGAAGGCCAAACTTGAAGAAATGAGAAAGGATCTAAAAAGCGTGGATTGGGACAAGTTGTTCTCTGGCAAGGATGTGATTGGTAAGTGGAAGGCCTTCAAGTGAGAAATTTTGAGAGTGCAGAGTTTGTATGTTCCTGTCAGGATTAAAGGCAAAGTGAATAAGAATAAGGAACCTTGGTTCTCAAGGGATATTGGAACTCTGATAAAGAAGAAGAGAGAGATGTATGACATGTATAGGAAATAGGGAGCAAATAAGGTGCTTGAGGAGTATAAAAAGTGAAAAATAATACTTAAGAAAGAAATCAGGAAGGCTAAAAGAAGACATGAGGTTGCTTTGGAAGTCAAGGTGAAGGATAATCCAAAGAGCTTTCACAGGTATATTAAAAGTAAAAGGATAGTAAGGGATAAAATTGGTCCTCTTGAAGATCAGAGTGGTCGGCTATGTGCGGAACCAAAAGAAATGGGGGAGATCTTAAATGGGTTTTTTGCGTCTGTATTTACTAAGGAAACTGGCATGGAGTCTATGGAAATAAGGCAAACAAGTAGTGAGGTCATGGAACCTATACAGATTGAAGAGGAGGAGGTGCTTGCTATCTTGAGGCAAATCAGAGTAGATAAATCCCCAGGACCTGACAGGGTATTCCCTGGGACCTTGAAGGAGACTAATGTTGAAATTACAGGGTCCCTAGCAGGTATATTTAAAATGTCGGTACCTACGGGTGAGGTGCTGGAGGACTGGAGGATAGTTCATGTTGTTCCATTATTTAAAAAAGGCTCTAAAAGTAATCCAGGAAATTATAGGCCGGTAAATTTGACGTCGGTAGTAGGTAAATTATTGGAAGGAGTACTAAGAGATAGGATCTACAAGGATTTGGATAGACAGGCACTTATTAGGGAGAGTCAACATGGCTTTGTGTATGGTAGGTCATTTTTAACAAATCTGTTGGAGTTTTTCGAGGAGGTTAACAGGAAAGTGGATGAAGGGAAGGCAGTGGATGTTGTCTACATGGACTTCAGTAAGGCCTTTGACAAGGTCCCGCATGGGAGGTTAGTTAGGAAAATTCAGTCACTAGGTATACATGGAGAGGTAGTAAATTGGATTAGACATTGGCTCAATGGGAGAAGCCAGAAAGTGGTAGTGGAGGATTGCTTCTCTGAGTGGAGGCCTGTGACTAGTGGTGTGCCACAGGGATCAGTACTAGGTCCATTGTTATTTGTCATCTAATTCAATGATCTGGATGATAATGTGGTAAATTGGATCAGCAAATTTGCTGATGATACAAAGATTGGAGGTATAGTGGACAGGGAGGAAGGTTTTCAAAGCTTGCAGAGGGATTTGGACCAGATGGAAAAATGGGCTGAAAAATGGCAGATGGAGTTTAATACAGACAAGTGTGAGGTATTGCACTTTGGAAGGACAAACCAAGGTAGAACATACAAGGTAAATGGTAGGGCACTGAGGAGTGCAGTAGAACAGACAGATCTGGGAATACAGATACAAAATTCCCTAAAAGTGGTGTCACAGGTAGATAGGGTCCTAAGGAGAGCTTTTGGTACATTGGCCTTTATAAATCAACGTATTGAGTATAAAAGTTGGAATGAGGTTGTATAAGGCATTGGTGAGGCTGAATTTGGAGTACTGTGTGCAGTTTTGGTCACCAAATTACAGGAAAGATATAAATAAGGTTGAAAGAGTGCAGAGAAGGTTTACAAGGGTGTTGCCGGGACTTGAGAAACTGAGTTACAGAGAAAGGTTGAATAGGTTAGGACTTTATTCCCTGGAGTGTAGAAGAATGAGGGGAGATTTGATAGAGGTATATAAGATTATGATAGGTATAGATCAGGGGTTGGTAACCTGCTTGCTCCTGCGGGCCAGATCGCGTATTAATGAGCAGACGGTGGGACAGATAAATACCATAAAAAACTTGCAATATGGGAATTATCCATTTAAATACATCTAGTTATGTTTTGCCTCAAATTAATGAATAACACATGCTAGGAAGTCATTTGTGCTTAACCAAGGATGCCAATTAGCAATCAAAGAACTCAGTTTAGTTTTTCTGTCCCACCATTGCTGGTGCCCCATCAGTTGTGATGCCAATTAGCTTCGACACATTAAGTTTCATTTCTGACATCATTTTCAGCAAAGCTTCAAAAATGTCTGCTCCAGTAACTGTGACCTCCATAGGAATTAATTGAATAAACTCTTCATAAATTTGAAAAGTTAAGGTTACTCCTCGCACAAACACTGCAAGTTGAGCAGTGTCTCTCAAGTCTGTGCTCTCATCAAGCGCAATTGAAAAAAAACGCAACTCGTTGCAGGCATCCCTTAAACAACTTTTAACATCTGCTGACATTTCTTCAACTCGCCGTGTGATCGTTCTTGCTGATGCAAATAAAGATTTCTTTTCAGGACAAACAATATCCACCACTGCCAGTAAACATTCTTTGACAAACTCTCCATTTGTAAAAGGCTTCATCTTTTCTGCAATATGTTTTGAGACTTTGTAGCTGGCACAGGTATTTCCTTCATTATCACTGCTTTTTCGGCACTCAGTGTCTACCTTCCTGCGTTTTGCATTCATTGCCATTGGAATTTTTTTCTTCGATTTTATTTCGAAACACGAGTTATTCAACAAGTATCGTAAGCACATGTAAATATCTGGATATTTAGTGTGGATTTCTTGTTAAAACACAGTGACGCGTTTCTGTTTACAGATTTGAACGATCCCATCGGAAAACCTGCGCTTGCACGGAGAGTATCTAATACATATTAATAAGGTAGTCTGCCTTCCCGTCATTTGTATATACCAGTGTTTGGTTTGGAACAAAACGGAACCTGGGGCCAGTGTAACAAGACGCCATGCACGTCCATCAGTGTGATCGCGTGAAACACTCAGAATGAGGAAAAATCGCTCGCGGGCCGGTTAAGCATAGTATCTCAATATTTGCTCACAGGCCGGTCAAAGTACCTTCGTGGGCCGGATGTTGCCTACCCCTGGCCTAGACAGAGTGAATGCAAGCAGGCTTTTTCCACTGAGGTTAGGGGAGAGAAAAACAGGACATGGGTTAAGGGTGAAGGGCGAAACGTTTAAAGGGAACATGGTGGGGGGGGGGCTTCTTCACACAGAGAGTGGTGGGAGTGTGGAATGAGCTGCCAGATGAAGTGGTAAGTGCAGGCTCACTTTTAACATTTAAGAAAAACTTGGACAGGTACATGGATGAGAGGTGTATGGAGGGACATGGTCCGTGTGCAGGTCAGTGGGACTAGGCAGAAAATGGTTCGGCACAGCCAAGAAGGGCCAAAAGGCCTGTTTCTGTGCTGTAATGTTCTATGGTTTATTGGAATAAAGGTGTAGTCTATTTTCTAAACAGGGAGTAAATTCAAAAATCGGAGGTGCAAAGGGCCTTGGGAGTCCTGGTGCAGGATTCCTCAAAGGTTAACTTGAAGGTTGAGTCGGTGGTGAGGAAGGCAAATGCAACGTTATCATTCATTGCGGGAAGACTAGAATATGAGAGCACAGATGTGATGCTGAGGCTGTACAAGACATTGGTCAGACCACATTTGGAGTATCTTGAGCAGTTTTGGTCTCCTTATCTAAGAAAAGGTGTGTTGGCATTGGAGAGAGTCCAGTGGAGGTTCAGGAGAATGATTCTGGGAATGAATGGATTAACATATGAGGAACGTTTGATGGCTCTGTGTCTGTACTTGCTGGAGTTTAGAAGACTGCGGGGGGTGTGGGGGTAATCTCATTGAAACCTATTGAATATTGAAAGGCCTAGATAGACATATAGAAACATAGAAAATAGGTGCAGGAGTAGGCCATTCGGCCCTTCGAGCCTGCACCGCCATTTATTATGATCATGGCTGATCATCCAACTCAGAACCCCGCCCCAGCCTTCCCTCCATACCCCCTGACCCCCGTAGCCACAAGGGCCATATCTAACTCCCTCTTAAATATAGCCAATGAACTGGCCTCAACTGTTTCCTGTGGCAGAGAATTCCACAGATTCACCACTCTCTGTGTGAAGAAGTTTTTCCTCATCTCGGTCCCCTTTATCCTCAAACTGTGACCCCTCGTTCTGGACTTCCCCAACATCGGGAACAATCTTCCTGCATCTAGCCTGTCCAATCCCTTTAGGATTTTATACGTTTCAATCAGATCCCCCCTCAATCTTCTAAATTCCAACGAGTACAAGCCCAGTTCATTCAGTCTTTCTTCATATGAAAGTCCTGCCATCCCAGGAATCAATCTGGTGAACCTTCTTTGTACTCCCTCTATGGCAAGGATGTCTTTCCTCAGATTAGGGGACCAAAGCTGCACACAATACTCCAGGTGTGGTCTCACCAAGGCCTTGTACAACTGCAGTAGTACCTCCCTGCTCCTGTACTCGAATCCTCTCGCTATAAATGCCAGCATACCATTCGCCTTTTTCACCGCCTGTTGTACCTGCATGCCCACTTTCAATGACTGGTGTATAATGACACCCAGGTCTCGTTGCACCTCCCCTTTCCCTAATCAGCCACCATTCAGAGATAATAATCTGTTTTCCTATTTTTGCCACCAAAGTGGATAACTTCACATTTATCCACATTAAATTGCATCTGCCATGAATTTGCCCACTCACCTAACCTATCCAAGTCACTCTGCATCCTCTTAGCATCCTCCTCACAGCTAACACTGCCACCCAGCTTCGTGTCATCCGCAAACTTGGAGATGCTGCATTTAATTCCCTCATCCAAGTCATTAATATATATTGTAAACAACTGGGGTCCCAGCACTGAGCCTTGCAGTACCCCACTAGTCACCGCTTGCCATTCTGAAAAGGTCCCGTTTATTCCCACTCTTTGCTTCCTGTCTGCTAACCAATTCTCCACCCACACCAATACCTTACCCCCAATACCGTTTGCTTTAAGTTTCCACATTAATCTCCTGTGTGGGACCTTGTCAAAAGCCTTTTGAAAATCCAAATATACTACATCCACTGGTTCTCCCCTATCCACTCTACTAGTTACATCCTCAAAAAATTCTATGAGATTCGTCAGACATGACTTTCCTTTCACAAATCCATGCTGACTTTGTCCGATCATTTCACCACTTTCCAAATGTGCTGTTATCACATCCTTGATAACTGACTCCAGCAGTTTCCCCACCACCGACGTTAGGCTAACCGGTCTATAATTCCCCGGTTTCTCTCTCCCTCCTTTTTTAAAAAGTGGGGTTACATTAGCCACCCTCCAATCCTCAGGAACTAGTCCAGAATCTAACGAGTTTTGAAAAATTATCACTAATGCATCCACTATTTCTTGGGCTACTTCCTTAAGCACTCTAGGATGCAGACCATCTGGCCCTGGGGATTTATCTGCCTTCAATCCCTTCAATTTACCTAACACCACTTCCCTACTAACATTTATTTCGCTCAGTTCCTCCATCTCACTGGACCCTCTGTCCCCTACTATTTCTGGAAGATTATTTATGTCCTCCTTAGTGAAGACAGAACCAAAGTAATTATTCAATTGGTCTGCCATGTCCTTGCTCCCCATAATCAATTCACCTGTTTCTGTCTGTAGGGGACCTACATTTGTCTTTACCAGTCTTTTCCTTTTCTTTCAATATTTTTATTAGTTTCTACATAGAAGAATACAGAGTACAAGAAAGTATTTATAAAAGGTCAAAGAAGGTTAAGAAAAAAACTACCAATTACGTTGTTATCTATTCATAATAACAATCTCATTACCCCATATTCATGTAGGTTAGTCAATAATTATATTGAATATACTAATTTATTACAAAAAAAGGAATCTAACCCCTACCAAGACCGAAGCTGTTTATTAAGGAGAAAAAAAGGTAACAACCTTCTTGTATAATAAAAAATGATAATATCCAACATCTAAATTTGAACAATAAATTGAGGGTTTGGAAAGTTTTGAAAGTAATTCAGGAAGGGTCCCCACAATATTTGAAATTCTTGACGAGATTCAGAAATTGAACAACAAATCTTCTCTAAATCTAAGCATGATATAATGTCACATAATTATTGAGCATGAGTAGGAGGGAAAACATCTTTCCATTTAAACAAAATTGCCCTCCTAGCTATAAGAGAGCTAAAGGCCAAAATATGTAAGTCAAATGTCTTCAGCTTGATATCTTGTCCTGCAACAATACCGAATAGGGCCGTCAGAGGATTAGGCTTAGAATTGACTTTGAAAAGTAAAGAAAAAGTTTGAAAAACTTCCTTCCAATATTTTTCTAGACACAGACTAATCCAAAACATATGAATTAATGAAGCTTCTCCATTATTACATGTGTCACAGTAGGAAGATATATCCGAATAAAAATAAGATAGCTTATCTTTAGTCATATGGACTCTATGTACCACCTTAAATTGTATGAGGGAATGGCCAGCGCATAGCGATGTAGTATTAACTAGTTTAAAAATTTCATTCCAGGTTTCCTCAGATATTGAAGTATGTAAATCTTGTTCCCAGAGATTCTTAATTTTATTTAATGGAACATTCCTCGTCTCCAGTAACATACCATAAATATTAGATACTGAACCTTTATGAAAAGGTGTCAAATTAAAAATTACGTCTAGTAAGTTTTTATCTGAATTTATAGGAAATGTGCATAACTGAGATCTTAGAAAGTCTCTGATTTGTAAATCTCTGAAAAGGTGAGTTTTAGATAAGCTATATTTAGCTGACAAGTGCTCAAATGAAAAACAATTTCCTCCAACAAACAGATCCCAAAAACATTTAATACCCAACCTGTCCCATTCTTTAAAAATGAAATCAGTCATGGAGGGTTAAAAAAAATTAGAATAAATGGGACTAGGAAGGGAAAATCTCAATAAACCAAAATGTTTTCTAAATTGAATCCAGGTCCTCAGAGTATGTTTCACTACTAAGTTATCTGTTAGTTTACTTACAATTAAAGGAAGTGAGGATCCAAGAAAAGAAATAATAGAAAATTTATTAACAGAGTTAGCTTCTAAAGAAACCCATACTGGACAGTCTGCGCGATTAATATAATATAGCCAAGATGTGAGATATCGTATATTAACTGCCCAATAGTAGAACCTAAAATTAGGTAAAACTAAACCTCCAGACTTTTTAGGATTTTGAAGATGAACTTTATTTAAACGAGGACATTTATTTTTCCATATATAGGAGGATAACATAGAATCAAGAGAATCAAAGAAGGATTTAGGAATTAAAACGGGTAAGGCCTGAAAAAGATATATAAATTTAGGTAGAATATTCATTTTAATAAAATTAATTCCTCCAATCAACGATATTGAAAGGGGTGACCAATTTAATAATAGTATTAAAACATCAAAATTTGTTGGTTTGAAGACAACCAGGGAGTTTTAAAGATAGAAATATAGGAGCATGATCTGAAATAGCAATCTCTCTATGTTCACAGGAACGAACTGATGAGATCATTTGACTATCAATAAAAAAATAATTAATCCTGGAATATGTATGATGAAAATGGGAAAACAAACGAAAACTCCCTATGTAAGCGATGTAAGAAAATGCCAAACATCAACTGTACCACACTTCAATAAAAAGGATTGAATAAACAAAGCTGATTTATTAAGAGATGCTGGTCTAGAAGATGATCGGTCTAAAATTGGGTCTATCCAACAATTAAAATCTCCTCCCATCACCAAAGAATAAAGATTCAGATCTGGTTAAAATTAGAAAAAAAACCCTCAAAAAATCCTGATCATCTACGTTTGGGGCATATACATTGGCAAATACTATTAATTTCTAATCTAGTGTCCCTGAAACTATAAGAAAACGTCCATTGGTACCAGACACTGCTTTATGTTGGACAAAGGAAAGTGTATTATCTATAAGAATAGAATCTCCTCAACATTTGGCTTAAAAGAAGAGTAAAAACAAAGTCCATTCCAACGGCTAAAAAACGTAGGTTATTGCATTTACGTATATGAGTTTCTTGTACAAAAATAATAGGGACCTTAAATTTCTTGATATGAGCAAAAATATTATTATGTTTAACAGGGTGCTTTAACCCTTTCACATTAAATCTAAGTAAATTAATAGTTTAGTCTATTTTAACATTATTTAAAGGGAAGGTTAAAATGTAAGTTAGAAACTAAGTTATAAACCTTAGAATTGGTAACCAAGCAACGAATTGGCTAAAAATTCAAAAACAGCTTCTAGAAAAAAAACCATCCCCCTGCCCACCTCCCAAAGAAGGGAAACCGACCAATAGAAAGTTGGCATCTAAACTACGGACAACCCCCCCAAAATTATGGTTGTCGCTCCAATTAGTTTCAAGGTGTTTAATTCCCAACCTAGACTAAACAATATCCAAACAAGAAGTTCAATTCTCGTATATCAAAAATACAGTATTAAAAAAATACGAAAGGAAATTAGTTACAAAGGTTGACCAAAAGTAAAAGATACAATTATTCATACAGAAGAACACTAAACATTAATCTTACATCTTCATGGAAAAGCAAACTAAACAATTAACCTTTAAATTAAAAAAAAAGTCTTTGTGCTTCAACACTCAAACAGAACCAATCGAGGGATCCATCTTAATAAGATTCTCAGTCAATGCAATGTTGGGTAACCAGGGGACGAGTTAAAACCCTTATTTTAAAAATTCCAACAGAGCTTATTTAAACTTAGCACACTCCTACATAACTTCAAGTGAATAATCTTCGAGAATTTTAATATTCCACCCTATAACCAATCATGCCCCTTCAGTGGGATTTGCAAATTAAAAGTTTAATCTTGTGTCTTCATGTAAAGAGAAACTAAGCAGCTAGCTTAGATACTGGCATGGATAGTGGAATGGCTGAAGGCAGGAGGCAGTGAGTGGGAATAAAGGGGGCCTTTTCTGGTTGGTTGCCCCTGACTAGTGGTGTTCCTCAGGGGTCAATAATGGGCCCACTATTTTTCACATTGTCCATGATTTAGATAGTAGAATTGTTTGCTTTGTGGCAAAGTTTGCAGATGATATGATGATAGATGGAGGGGTAGGTAGTGCTGAGGAAGCAATGTGATTGTAGCAGGACTTAGACAAGGTGGAAGAATGGGCAAAAAAGTGCCAGATGGAAAACAGTGTTGGGAAATGCATGATAATGCCTTCGTGGTAAAAGGAACGATAGTGCAGACTTTTATCTAAATGGGGATAAAATTCGAACATCAGAGGTGCAAAGGGACTTGGGAGTCCTCGTGCAAGACTCCCAGAAGATTAACTCACAGGTTGAGTCTGTAGTAAAGAAGGAAAATGCAATGTTGGTATTTATTTCAAGGGGAATAGAATATAAAAACAAGGGGATAATGCTGAAGCTTTATAAGGTGCTAGTCAGGCCACACTTGGAGTATTGTCAACAGTTTTAGGCCTCTTACCTCAGAAAAGGTGTATTGTCATTGGAGAGAGTACAGAGAAGGTTCGGAAGGATGATTTCGGGATGGGGTTTACATATGGGGAGCATTTGGCAGCTTTTGGCCTGTAGTCACTGGAATTTAGAACCATGCATGGGGACCTCATTGAAACCTACCAAATGTTGAAAGGGCTGGATACGGTGGATGTGGGGAGGATGTTTCCTCTGGTAGGGGTATCCATAACTAGAGGGCACAGTCTCCAAACTGAGGGGCAGTGCTTTAGAACAAAAATAAGGAGGAATTTTTTTTAGACAGAGAATGATGAATCTGTGGAATTCTCTGCTACAGACGGCAGTGGAGGCCAAATCCGTGGATACGTTTGAAGTGGAAGATGATAGATTCCTGATTGGTTGGGGCATCAAGGAATATGGTGAGAAGGTAGTTGTATGGGGTTGAATGGGATCCGAGATCAGCCATGGTGAAATGGTAGAGCGGACTTGATGGGCTGAATGGCCTAATTCTGTTCCTATGTCTTATGGTCTAAATAGAATTAATGTATAAAGATGCAAATTAGAACAGGGCTCTACAGCTCAGGGAATTGGACCTTGAAGTTGCAGGCTCTCTCTGGAGAGAAACTGTTCCCACCATCTCTGAGAGAAAGTGTTCTGAAACAATCTGTACACCAGGAAAGGTAAAACTTACCTCTTCCTCATAGTGACCACTGACCATTCCATAGTGACACCTGTATCTCAGTGCTCCCACATGAGGGAACAAGGTGGCCACACTGGCTGTTATCTTACTTGTGGAAGCTTTGCAGAATTTAGTGAGTTCTGACAAAATTCAACCAATGTCTCCTTTTCTCTGCAGCCCCTGTCCATTCACACCTACAGGGTGCAGACCATTCAGTTCAGGTGATTAGTGTTCAGCTCTGCAAATTTTTCAGACTCCTTATACCTTATGTTTCGGGATTTTACAGCTTTCTTCCCTAGCTCCTCTGTTAAAACTGTTAACATGGGGATATTTGCAGGGATTTCCATGGAGAAGATGAACGAAAAAACATTGATAGAACCCTCCAAGGTCCCTGCAGTAAGATGATCTTCCAGAGGGAGATTCTGCCACAGTTGTTTAACTGTTGTTTAAGGACAGGAGAGTGATAGCCTCAGGCAGCTGACAAACCAATGGGAGATCCAGGCCAAAGTCTCTCAACTCAATCACTGAATTGGGAGATTGAGTGAGGTTTTCAGCGAGTCATCGATCAGAGACTAATATTCACATATGTGATCAAATTAACAGCAAATTGTGGAAACAATGAAAGTCAAAGAACAGGACAGAATATTTGATCCAAACAATGCATTTAATTTTGCATTCACAAATTCAGCAGTCAGCTACATCAGCCAGTGAAATTACAGTCATTAGAGTAACCATTGCGGGATCATCATCGGTACGTAATTCATGGATTACACAGGGATGGTTGTGTGTTAGAAGAGAGGTGTGGATGCTCGCCACAGGATATGGTCACATTCTGAATACGTCAGATATCAGTGGGGGCTATGAGGAGGATGCAGAGAGACTTCAGGGTGAAGAAAACAGACTGGGAACAGTAACAGCATGGTGGTTGGAATATAATGTGGGAAATCACTTCGGGAGACAAAAACCCAAAAGAGCTTTTTTATTAACAGGTGGTAATTTGTCAGTGTTCACAGCGACCTTGTCACCTTATACAGCGATCATGAAGACTGATGTGCAGGGACAGTCTGTGGGGATATTGTGGACACTTTGGTTGCTCAGCATAAGAAGGGATGGGCCTGGAGTACGTGAATGCAGCAAAGGATCACAAAGCTGATATCTTGGATGGGGCGGAGGTTGTGTTGTGTGAGGAGACATGAGCACATTGAGCCTGTGTTTGGGAGGAGGAAAGCTGACAGAAGGTTACAATATCTTTACAGAGTGTAATGGTGAAGTTCAGGGATCATGTTTTCTGAGGTTGGGCTCAGCACAACCCACAGGTCAGGCTGGATGGGCTGAGTGGTCGTTTCCCACTCCTGGGAAGCATATTTCCAGTTTTGTGCCTTCAGACGCTTTAACAAAGACAACGTTCCAGTTCTCATCTATTGCTGGCCAATGCCTGTGTGTCTCTCTGTCTCACTTCATCCATCAGCTAAACTTATTCCCAGTGAGCTTTTCTTGTTTATTCAATAACATATCTGCCTGGGTGAAGCACTTTCAGCTGCAGAGCACAAAGGTTTTGCAGAGGCAAAGCGTGCTGGGACAACCTACTACGCTAGTAGGAAGCCCTGGAAGCTGAGGGAACCTGTTTCACTCCACAGGTTACCAGAGACCAGTTGCACCCACACTTGATCCCCTTTGTGGAGTTCAAGGATTTTGTTTCTCATGGACAGCTGGGAACTATTCTTGGGCAGGACACTGTGGATCAAATTAACTGCCTTGTCATTCTTCATGAGCTGAACGTCAGTTGTTGTCCCTCTGCCCGGGAGTGACGAGTAGCTGAAGAAATACAGACCACACCTCGGGGCAGTGAACTTCCCAGCTGTGCTATTGTAGCCCTCTCCCTTGTTCACATTGACAATGTCGTAGATGATGGGATTTGTTGGTTTCACAATCTGCCCATTTCCTTGGAGCTGGACATCAAAGACAATTTCAGCACCTGAAAGACAGCATGATGGAGATGATTTGAGGCTTTTCAATCTGAGAAGCAGCTACAACAAAACAAGGGGCCATATCAGATGATCATATCAGCTTGTGACATCAGTGGTGGAGACAGCGGCTCTCACAGTATTGGACAAGTAAGGTCTGTCTACCTCTATAAGGTTGTTCGGCCCTTTTCATCAATGCTAGCTCTCAGGGCATTCCTCTGCCCCCACACACTCATTCCCCTTTAATCTATCACCTTTCATGTTACCTTTCTCTATCCTATATTCTAATACCTTGCTCTATCACTTTTCCCCAGGCCCATTTCCTCTCCCACTCCCACACACTGGGGTAGGTTGCACTGGCCGGGTAATCCATCTCCTGGACCGTCTACAGGAAGATCTGGTCCATGCTGACCAAAATTCCAAACCAGGCCAGTCCTAATCCGTGAGTTCTGTTGCAGGTGCATTTCTGTAAATGTTGAGGCCACATTTGGAGTGTTGTATGCATTCTGCCACTGTATTACAGGAAGGTGGACACTTTGGAGATGGAGAAGAAGAGGTTCAACTGGTTGTTGTTATGGAAACTAGAGGGAATGAGACACAATGCCATGGTCACAGAGAGGATGTGCACGACACCAGAATTGGGATCGAACCTGGCACTCTCGCTGCAGTGGCACTGTACCATGCTTGGCAAATGTTGCTAATGTGCACTGACCCCTGTGATACACCACTAGCCACGGGCCTCCATTTAGAGAAACATCACCCTCTGCTCTCTACCTCTGAGCTAATTATTAATCCAATCTGCTATCTCCTCCTGGATCCCACGTGATCAGTCCCTTCCAGCCAGCTTGTCATGAGAGATGATGTCAATGGCCCTGCTGAGGTCCATATAGACAACATCCAATGTCCCATTCACATCAGTCATCTTGGTTATGTCTTCAATACACAAGACATTTGTGAGACATGATTTCCTGCATACAAAACTGGGCCGACTGTACATGATTAGACCTTGTCTATCCGAACTCATTTGGATATCAAAACAAGATCCAGTCATTCAGAATCCCCTCCAGTAACTTATCCAACACTGATGACGACTTACTGGCCTATAGTTTCTTGGCTTGTCTTTGTTGCCCTTCTTAAGTAAAGATACATTAGCCACCCTCCTGTCTTTGAGATCATCACCTGTGGCTAAAGATGATACAAATATATCTCCACAAGGGAACTGCAAAGGAGTATTCTTCTCCATCTTCCCACAAGGTCCAAGATGTACATGGTCACGTCCTGGGGATTTATCTTCCTTAACCATCTGTAAGGCTGCCAATACCTCCTCCCTGGTTGGTTGTACAAGGTCCTGGACAACGTCACTCATTTCCAACATTTATTTAGAAGCTACCGGTAAATATTAAAAACCTCGCCCAACTCCTGTGGCTCCACACGTAGGTGGCCACACTCATCTTTTGCGGGATCTAGAACTTAGCCACCCTTACGTTTCTCTGACAATAATGAACTAATCACCAGTCACCTTGTGAATCTCCTCTGTAACCTCCCCAGAGTTTAATGCAGCCAAGTACGAGGTGTTGCACTTCAGTAGGACCAACCACGGTAGGTCTCACATAGAGAACGGTATGGACTGAGGATTGTGGTCAAAAAAGGGATCTGGAGTACAGGTTTATTACTCACTGAAGGTGGTGGCACAGATAGAGAGGGTTTTAAAGAGAGTTTTTCATAAATCAAAGTATTGAGAACAGGAGGTGGGACATGGAAAACAGAAATAAATCTAAGATAGTGAGCAGTAAAGATGTCAGGAAAGACAGGCAGGTGATGGGGCAAATTTGTAGCCATTGGGATGAGTTGCAGTGCAATAAAGTTGCAGTGAAATCAAAACGAAAAGTACCAAATACTGGTCTTATGATGTTATACTTCAATGCACGCAGCAAAAGGAATAAAGTGGATGATTTTGTCGTACAGCTACAGATTGGCAGGTATGATATTGTGGCCCTCACTGAGACGCGGCTAAAGGATGCATGTCTCTGGGAGCTGAACATCCAAGGATACACGGCGTATCGGAAGGATAGGAAGGTAGACAGAGGGGGAGGCGTGGCTTTATTGGTAAGAAATTATATTAAATCATTAGAAAGGGGTGATACGGGATCAGAAGGTACAGAATCTTTATGGGTTGAGCTAAGAAATCGCAGGGGTAAAAGGACCCTGATGGCAGTTATTTATAGGCCTCCAAACAGCTGCAGTGATGTGGACTACAAATTACAACAGGAAATAGAAAAGGCTTGTCAGGAGGGCAGGGTTATGATAATGGTGGGGGATTTTAACACGCGAGTGGATTGGGAAAATCAGGTCGGCACTGGATCTCAAGAGAGAGAATTTGTAGAATGTCTGTGAGATGGCTTTTTAGAACAACTTGTTGTTGAGCCCACTAGGGGATCGGCTGTACTGGATTGGGGATTGTGTAATGAACCAGAGGTGATTAGAGAGATTGAGGTGAAGGAACCCTTAGGAGGCAGTGATCATAACATGATTGAGTTCACCGTGAAATTTGAAAAAGAGAAGCCGAAATCTGATGTGTCGGTATTTCAGTGGAGTAAAGGAAATTACAGTGGCATGAGAGAGGAACTGGCCAGAGTTGACTGGAAAGGGATACTGGCGGGAAGGATGGCAGAGCAGCAGTGGCTGGAGTTTATGTGAGAAGTGAGGAAGGTGCAAGACAGGTATATTCCAAAAAAGAAGAAATTTTCAAATGGAAAAAGGATGCAACCGTGGCTGACAAGAGAAGTCAAAGCCAAAGTTACAGCAAAGGAGAGGGCATACAAGGAAGCAAAAGTTAGTGGGAAGACAGAGGATTGGGAAGTTTTTAAAGGCTTACAAAAGGAAATGAAGAAGATCATTAACAGGGAAAAGATGAACTATGAAAGGAAGCTAGCAAATAATATCAAAGAGGATACTAAAAGCTTTTTCAAGTGTATATATAGAGTAAAAGACAGGTGAGAGTAGATATAGGACCGATAGAAAATGATGCTGGAGAAATTGTAAGGGGAGATAAGGAGATGGCGAAGGAACTGAACGAGTATTTTGCATCAGTCTTCACTGAGGAAGACATCAGCAGTATACCGGACACTCAAGGGTGGCAGGGAAGAGAAGTGTGCGCGGTCACAATTACGACAGAGAAAGTACTCAGAAGGCTGAATAGTCTAAAGGTAGATAAATCTCTTGGACCATATAGAGTGCACCCTCGTGTTCTGAAGGAAGTAGCTGTGGAGATTGCGGAGGCACTAGCGATGATCTTACAAAAGTCGATAGATTCTGGCATGGTTCCAGAGGACTGGAAAATTGCAAATGTTACTCCGCTATTTAAGAAGGGGGCAAGGAAGCAAAAAGGAAATTATAGACCTGTCAGCTTGACATCGGTGGTTGGGAAGTTGTTGGAGTTGATTGTCAAGGATGAGGTTACAGAGTACCTGGGGGCATATGACAAGATAGGCAGAACTCAGCATGGATTCATTAAAGGAAAATCCTGCCTGACAAACCTGTTACAATTTTTAGAGGAAATTACAAGTAGGCTAGACAAGGGAGATGCAGTGGATATTGTATATTTGGATTTTCAGAAGGCCTTTGACAAGGTGCCACACATGAGGCTACTTAACAAGATAAGAGCCCATGGAACTACAGGAAAGTTACATACGTGGATAGAGCGTTGGCTGATTGGCAGGAAATAGAGAGTGGGAATAAAGGGATCCTATTCTGGTTGGCTGCCGGTTACCAGTGGTGTTCCACAGGGGTCCGTGTTGGGGCCGCTTCTTTTTATATTGTACATCAACGATTTGGATTATGGAATAAATGGCTTTGTGGCTAAGTTTGCTGACGATACGAAGATAGGTGGAGGGGCCAGTAGTGCTGAGGAAACGGAGAGTCTGCAGAGAGACTTGGATAGATTGGAAGAATGGGCAAAGAAGTGGCAAATGAAATACAATTTTGGAAAGTGTATGGTTATGCACTTTGGCAGAAGAAATAAACGGGCAGACTATTATTTAAATGGGGAGAGAATTCAAAGTTCAGAGATACAACGGGAGTTGGGAGTCCTCGTACAGGATACCCTTAAGGTTAACCTCCAGGTTGAGTTGGTGATGAAGAAGGCGAATGCAATGTTGGCATTCATTTCTAGAGGAATAGATATAGGAGCAGGGATGTGATGTTGAAGCTCTATAAGGCGCTGGTGAAACCTCACTTGGAGTACTGTGGGCAGTTTTGGTCTCGTTATTTAAGAAAGGATGTGCTGACGTTGGAGAGGGTACAGAGAAGATTCACTAGAATGATTCCGGGACTAAGAGGGTTAACATATGAGGAACGTTTGTCCGCTCTTCGACTGTATTCCTTGGAGTTTAGAAGAATGAGAGGAGACCTCATAGAAAGATTTCGAATGTTGAAAGGCATGGACAGAGTGGATGTGGCAAAGTTGTTTCCCATGATGGGGGAGTCTAGTACAAGAGGGCATGACTTAAGGATTGAAGGACGCCCATTCAGAACAGAAATGCGAAGAAATTTTTTAAGCCAGAGGGTGGTGAATCTATGGAATTTGTTGCTACGGGTGGCAGTGGAGGCCAAGTCATTGGGTGTATTTAAGGCAGAGATGGATAGGTATCTGAGTAGCCAGGGCATCAAAGGTTATGGTGAGACGGCGAGGGAGTGGGACTAAATGGTGAATGGATCAGCTCATGATAAAATGGCAGAGCAGACTCGATGGGCCGAATGTCCGACTTCTGCTCTTTGTCTTATGGTCTTATTACGTGGAAGTTGTGGAAGACATTGGTGAGGCCTAATTTGGAGTATTGTGTGCAATTTTGGTCACTTACCTGCAGGAAAGATATAAATAAGTTTGAAAGAGTACAGAGAAAATTTACAAGGATATTGCAAGGTCTGGAGGACCCGAGTTACAAGGAAAGATAGATTAGGTTAGGACTTTATTCCTTGGAATGTAGAAGACTGAGGGGAAATTTGATAGAGGTATACAGAATTTTATGAGGGGTTCAGACAGGGTAAATGCAAGCAGACTTTTTCTACTAAGTTTGGGTGGGTCATGGGTTAAGGGTGGAAGGTGAATTGTTTAATGAGAACACAATACTCCAAATTAGGCCTCACCAATGTCTTAGATAACTTCAACATAACATCCCACCTCCTCTTTTCATCTTCACTGAGAGGATGGTAAAAGTGTGGAATGAGCTGCACATGTGAGCTCAATTTCAATGTTTGAGAAGTTTGGGTCGGTACACGGATGGTAGAGGTATTGAGGGTTATGGTCCAGAGCCAGGTTGATGGGAGTAGGCAGTGTAAATGGTTTGGCACAGATGAGATGGGCCGAAGGGCCTGTTCTGAGTTGTACTTTCTATGACTCTATGACTCTATGACTCTTTGACTCAATCATATCTTTCCTGGGGGTGACCAGAACTACACTCAATAATCTGTGTAGGCTAACCACGGCTTTGTAAAGTTGCAACATAATGCCCCAAGTTTATACTCTATGCCCAATCTCTGAAGGTAAGCATGTCATACACCTTCTACACCAGCCTACCTACCAATGTTACCGCTTTGAGGGAACCACAGTCTTGGACCCCTTGCCCAACATTCCCTTCTGCTCTACCACTTGCTCTGTATGTCTTTTCCATATTTGACTTCCCCGCACTTGGAATCATTGTGATGCAATGCGGAAACACCATGGAAATTGGTCTATGCCGACCAAGGTGCCCGTCCAAGCTAGTCCCACATTTCAGTGGATGGGCGCATTAACCTCCAACCTTCCCAATCCATGGACCTGTCCAACTCTTTTAAAAGTTGACATCGTACCTGCCTCATTTACTTCCTCTGACAGCTCACCGCACATGGATACTACCCCTGGTGTGAAAAAGTTGTCCCTTATGTTCCTCTTTCATCTTTTCCGCTTTCACCTTATTGTTATATCCTCTAGTTCTTCATTCTCCAACACTGGGAAAAGCTTCAATATATTCACCCTACCTATGCCTCTCTTGAAATTATTCACCTCTGTTAGACCATCTTTCAGTCTCCTAGCATCTAAAGAATGAAACCCTTGTCTTTCCTTTTCACTCAGTCCCTCAGGTCCTGGCACCATCCTAGTGGATTTTTCTGCACTCCTTCCACTTTAATAACATGTTTCCTATAGCAGGATGACCAAAACTGAGCATAATACTCCAAGTGTGGCCTTATCTGTGTCTTGTACGACTGCACCTTGACCTCCCTACTCCCTCCTTACTAACTGCTCTGCTTTATGAAGGTCAGCATGCTAAAACCATGTTATTCTGTGAACTATGCAGTTCCCTTCCAAGGTCTTTCTGTTCCATAACATCACCCAGGGCTCTGCCTTTCACTTTGAATATTCTACCTGAATCTGACTTTCTAAAATACAAATCTTGCCGTCACTGAATTTATCTCCATTTGCCATTCTTTGGTCTACTTACTCAGCCGACCACCACCCCCTGTAATTCATGTTAACCTTCATGAATCTCCTACGTTAGAGTTATCTACAAACTTACTAATCGCGATTTGAACATACTTTTCCCAATCGGTGATATGGATGACAAACAACAATGAGCACAGCCGGACCTCTGAAGCACACCACTAGACACAGGGCTCCAGTTCGACAACCAATCTTCTGGCATCACTCTCTGCTTTATACCATCAAGCCAATTATGTAAACATTTAGTCAATTCTCCCTGAATTTATGCAACCTAACCTTCCAAAGCAGCTTTACTAAGTCCATGAAATTACATTCATCAGTGACAAGTGGTGTTCCACAGGGGTCAGTGTTGGGACCACTTCTTTTTATGCTGTATATCTATGATTTAGATGATGGAATAGATGGGTTTGTTGCCAAGTTTGCAGATGATGCAAATAATGGTGTAGGGGTAGGTAGTGTTGAGGAAACAGGTGGGATGCAGAACGACTTAGAAAGATTAGGAAAATGGGCAAGAAAGTGGTAAATGAAATATCATGTTGGAAAATGCATGGTCATAGATTTTGGTAGTAGAAATAAATGTGCAGACTATTTTCTAAATGGGGACAAAATCCAAAATTCTGAGATGCAAAGGGACTTGGAATGCTTGAGCAGAGCACTCTTAAAGGTTAACTTGCAGGTAGAGTTGGTGGTGAGGAAGGCAAATGCCATGTTAGCAAGGTTGTGATGCTGAGGCTTGATAAGGCACTGGTGAGGCTGCACGCTGAGTATTGTGAATAGTTTTGGGCTCCTCCTCTTAGAAAAGATGTGCTGGATTTGGAGAGGGTCCAGAGGATCACAAGGATGATTCCAGAAATGAAATGGTTATCATATGAGGAACATGTGATGGCTCTGGGTCTGTACTCACTGGAATTCAGAAGGGCAAGGGGGTATAACACATAGAAACAGAGAAAACCTACAGCACAATACAGGCCCTCCAGCCCACAAAGTTGTGCCGAACATGTCCCTACCTCAGAAAATACTAGGCTTACCCGTAGCCCTCTATTTTTCTAAGCTCCATGTACCTATCCAAAAGTCTCTTAAAAGACCCTATCGTATCCACCTCCACCATTGCCGGCAGCACATTCCACGCACTCACCACTCTTTGAGTAAAAAACTTACCCCTGACATCTCCTCTGTACCTACTCCCCAGCACCTTAAGCCTGTGTCCCCTTATGGCAACCATTTCAGCCCTGGGTAAAAGCCTCTGACTATCCACAAGATCAATGCCTCTCATCATCTTATACACCTCTATCAGGCCACCTGTCATCCTCTGTTGCTCCCAGGAGAAAAGGCTGAGTTCACTCAACCTATTCTCATAAGGCATGCTCCCTAATCCAGGCAACATCCTTGTAAATCTCCTCTACATCGTTTCTATGGTTTCCACATTTTACCTGTAGTGAGGTGACCAGAACTGAGCACAGTACTCCAAGTGGGGTCTGACCAGGGTCCTATATAGCTGTAACATTACCTCTCGGCTCCTCAATTCAATTCCACGATTGATGAAGGCCAATACACCATATGCCTTCTTAACCACAGAGTCAACCTGCGCGGCTGCTTTGAGCATCCTATGAACTTGGACCCCAAAGACAGAGTGGATGTGGTAAGGATGTTTCCCATAGACTAGGACTAGAGGGCACAGCTTCAGGATAGAGGGGCATCCTTTCAAAGCAGAGATGCGGAAAAATTTCTTTAGCGAAAGGGTGGTGAATTTGTGGAATTTGTTGCTTCAGGTAGCTGTGGAGGCCAGGTCGTGGGTGTGTTTATAACAGAGATCGATAGGTTGTTGATCGGACACCACAAAGGTTATGAAGAGAAGGCTGGGAACTGGGTTGGGAGGAGGAAAAAACAAGATAAGCCATGATTGAATGGCGGAGCAGACTCGATAGGCCAAATGGCCTAATTCTGCTCCCATGTGTTACGGTCTTATTATGGTCTTATTTACTGCCCTACCCTCATCAACTTTCTTGGTCAAAAAGCTCAAAATGAAGTCTGTAAGACATGACTATCTATGCACAAAGCCATGCTGACTACACCTAATCAAATCCTGCCTTTCCAAATGTCTGTGTATCTTATCCCTCAGAATCTTCTCCATTGGTAAGGTATCTGGAGAATGGTCCCTAACAGGTGTATGTAAGAAATATCTTATCCCTCAGAATCCTCTCCATAACTTACTACCTCCTGCACAGATGTTAGACTTACCGGCCTATATTTCCCGGGTCTTTGGTTGTCACCCTTCTGAAATAAAATCATTACGTTCACTATCTTCCGGTCAGCTAGCACGTCACTGGTGATGAACCATTGTACAAATATCTCAGCCAGGGATCAGTTGTCAGGATTATTCTAACCTGCTTTATTTGAACTTTTCCTCACTGTGATGTAAGATCTTTGACCTGGAACATTAACTCTGTTCTCCCCATTACTGACACTGCAAACTGGCATTTTCTGATTTTATTGCAGTTAAAACTTATCGTGTAAGTCAACTTACTTGGCCCCAGACTGGACCCGGGTCTCAGTTTTTTCACGGCCTGCTGAATAAACTCCAAAACATTCTGTTGTCCAGATGCTTCGAAGACAGACGTCTAAAACAAAAACACGTTTATATGATTTACAAAAGCAGCATTTCTGATCTTCGTCCTGCTCAGGATGATGTGTCGGCTTCGGGAATCACTGTCAATTTTTGAACTTGAGGATGTAGCAGAGTAAAGAACGTCAGATAGAGAGGGCGTTCAAACCTCATTCACCTGATGTACGCTGCCCCCCCTGGGGGTGGTGGTCTGGGGTAAAGGGTCTGAGCTTGGGGGTCCTGGGCTGTGATGTGCCTGGAGGGTCTGGTTGGTGAGAGTCGGAGTGAAGGGTCTGGGGGTGTGAAGGGTCTGAGAGTGGGGGATCAGGGTGTGATGTGCTGAAGGTGCAGAATCTGGATGACGGGTCAGGAGTGGGAGTCTGGGGGTGAAGGGTCTGGGGGTGATGCTTCTGAGGTGATGGGTCTGGCGGTGAAGGGTCTTGGAGGGAGGGGTTGGTGAAGGGCGAGAGGGAGGAGGCGAGAGACAGACAGAGACAAATACAGAGACAGAGGGAGAGAGGCAGAGAGGAGAGAGAGTGAGTGTCCGAGAGAGGGAGATGAAATAGAGTGGATGAGAGGGTCAGGGGTAAAGAGAGAGTGGGCAACAGAGCTGTGTGTGAGTGTGTGTGTGTCAGAGAGAGAGAGAGAGAGAGAGAGAGAGAGAGAGAGAGAGAGAGAGAAAGAGAGGGGACAGGAAGAGAGTCTGAGACAGAAACCACGACCTGGTAACTAAGGGAGTGATGGTGATGGAGTACGGAAAGCCCTGTGTCACAGTGGACGTGGGTTGTCTGAGTGAACACAGAAACGTACCACATGGAAACAGGCCATTCGTTTCTACCGCTTCGTGCTGACCAGTGGCAACCTTTCAGCACTAATTGGTAGCCCAGCACATAGCCCATACCCTCTGTCTGGAACGACTGAAGACACAGGATGAAATGCCCGGCTGTGACCAAAGCCCGGTCAGGAGAATGGTTGAGGACAAACTGGAAGAAGGACCAGAGAGCTTGTATACTGAAAGCATGTCCGGGGAATGGTGTTGAGTGGCTGAACGATAGCTGATCTGCTGAAATGGCTGCTTCCCTGTGCCGGAAGTGAGACCCAGGTGATAATTCAGAGAGAGCACAGGGCTCCAGGAGAGGGGTGGGGGTGAGAGTACAGTGAGCAGGGATGGGCAACTGAGCTGGGCTTGGGGGAAGGTGTGGCAGGGGAGAGGGCAGGAACAGGTGCCTGGACGACACCAGAGGAAACAATGCTGCAACAGGGTGAGGGTAGAGAGCTGAGGGGGGTGGGGGGGGGGGGAGGGAGGGAACAGGTGAAGGCAGTTGCCCTAGCTGAGGGAGTGTGCTAAGATAAAACTCTTTTTTCTGAAGGTGATCCATGCCCTCCATTTGTTGTGTATGTGTGTGTCTGTCCGGATTCATTTTAAATGTCACTCTCCTATCTGCCTCCACCTCCAACCCTGGCAGCACATTCCAGTCCTCCACCCCCGTCAGTGCCAAAACCTGCCCTGCACATCCCCCATAAACTCCCCCTTACCTTTAATGCATGCGTGCTCTCTAATATATGGCAATTTCACCCTTTGCTTCTCATTAGCTTAAAAACTTCTTTTGGGTCTCCATTTAGCCTCCGACAATCTCAAAAACACTTGATTTCTGTTTGGAAATGCACCCGGTGACTGATCCTCTGTATCTCCCTGAGTTCGAGAACTCTGGAGAGTCACTCCCCTCTGGGGTGGAGAAAGTCCCTTCAGCTCTCTCCCAGATGGACAGCACTTTGTTTGGAGTGGAGACAGGATTTGGACAGGAAGGCAACATCCATCAATCAGGACCCCCACCACCCAGTCTCATTACTCCCATCGTGGAGGAGTACAAGAGCCTGAAGATGCACACTCAAAGTTTTTGAAACAGTTCTTCCCTTCTGCCATCGGATTTCTGAATGGCCCATAAACCCATGACACTACCTCACTAATCTGCTCTCTTTTTCCACTATTTATTTATGTTTAACATATTCCTAATTGTAACTTATAGTAGTGTTTTATGTCTTGCACAGTCCTGCTGCCACAAAACACTAAATTTCATGGCATATGTTGGTGATAATAAAAACTGGATTCTGATTCTGCTGTCACATTGGGGTAAGAAATGGGTGACAAAATGGGAGAGGTGTAGATTCAAGGGAAGGCTGGGAACAAGATGGAGAGAGGGGGATTTGTCCTCACCTGGAAATCTTCTCCAAGACTTTCCGATGTCCATGTGTGAAGGAAGATTAAACACACCAGATATCTCTGTAAAATAAATCAACAAGATGTTAGACAGGCAGAAAGAACCAAGTGATTAAAACATCACCTTGGTGAGCTCAGCTCAGCTGTACCAGTTTTGTGGATGCCATGCTCTCTCTTGCCCTCAGTCGTGGTCTACCTTGCTGCCGAACTGCTGAAGGCCTTTTTAAGCATCTGATCTCACCAGTCCTGCCCCCTCCTTCAGTTAAGCATATTTCTGCTATGATGAAAGTAGAACCACATCCTGGGCCACAGCAGGTGTGAACAGAGAAATGGAGTGAGATATTCAGCTGAATGTGTGACGCCACAGCAGCATCTCTCACTCAGAGTCCGTCAAACTAACGAGCTGATTGTTGACTTGAGGAAGGGGAAGAAGTGTGAAAACAAATCATTCCTCTGGTGCCTTTATGATATCGATCACATCTGCCTGGTGTGGAGGGGCCGCTACACAAGATCAGAAACTTCTATAGAGGGTTGTAAACTCAACCAGCTCCATCATGAACACCGGCCTCCCCACCTTGCAGGAGATCTTCAAAGGGAGATGACTCAAAACGGCAGCATCCACCACTAAGGACCCTCACCACCCAGAACATACCTTCTACTCATTACAGCCACGAAGGAGGAGGTACAGGTGCCCAAAGACACATACTCAATGTAAATAGAAACAGCTTCTTCACCTCCATCATCAGATTTCTGAACGGTCAGTGAACCATGAACACTAGCTCACAGTTTCAGTTCTCTTTCTGCAGTACACACACACACACACACACACACACACACACACACACACACACACACACACACATACACAGACACACACACACACACACAGACACACATACACACACATACACACACACACACATACACACATACACATACAATCCACACACACACACACACACACATACACATACACACACACACACATACACATACACACATACACACACACACATACACACACATACACATACACACACACACACATACACACACACATACACACACATACACACACACACATATACACATACACACACACAGACACACACACATACACACACACACACATACACACACACACAGACACATACACATACACACATACACATACACACACACATACACATACACACACACACACACACACAATCCACACACACACACACACGCACACACACACACACACACACACACACACACACACACACACACACAGTCCACTGGTCACTTTATTCGGCACCCCCTGTAACTGAGTGTTTGCCTGTGGTTTGCTGCTGCTGTTCTCCATCCACTTCATGGTTCAATGTGTTGTACATTCAGAGATGATCTTCTGTACACCACTGTTGTAACACATGCTTATTTGAGTGACTGTCACCCTCTTGTCGCCTTGAATCAGTCTGGCCATTCTCCTCTAACTGCTCATATTAGCAAGGTGCTTTTGCCCGCAGAACAGCCTCTCACAGGATTCTTGTGTTTATTACACAATTCTTTCTAAACTCTAGAGACTGAAAATCTCAGGAGATCAGCAGTTTCTGAGATACTCAAACCTCCCTGTCTGGCACCAACAAGTATTCCATGGTCAAAGCCACTTAGATCACATTTCATCCCCATTTTGATGTTCGGTCTGAGCAACAACTGAACGTCTTGACCATGAAAGTAAACCTGATGCTGATTCTGATCGTATTATCAAAGATTCCAGCATATGGACCAAGCTGTCTTCTCACAGCTCCCATCAGCGGCTGATACACAAGCCTGAAGTCTCACACCATTATGTTCATGAACAGCTACTTCAAACATCCAACCATCTAGTGGCAGGCAATACAAATTAGGAAGTGTTTTTGATTCTGAAAATTATTGTAGATTACAGAGGAATATTGGTTATAAACTGAAGTGGGCCAAGGAGCCGCAAATAAACTTCAATGCAAATAAGAGTGAAGTGATGCATTTTTAAAATGTCAAACAAGCAGAAAACTGCTGAATGGTTCCTGTTGAAGATGTATTCACAATCTGACAATAGTTTGCAATGGTCTTGCACCTTATCGTCTGCCTGCACTTCTCTCTCTCTGTACCTGTAACACTTTAATTTGCGTTCCAGAACAGGAACTAGGAGAATAGAGTGCCTATAAAAAGTTATCACCCGCCTTGGAAGTTTTCATGTTTTATTGTTTTACAACATTGAATCACAGTGGATTTAATTTGGCTTTTTTGACACTGATCAACAAAACAAGATTTATTCACGTCAAAGTGAAAAAATATCTCTACAAAGAGATCTAAATTAATTACAAATATAAAACACTAAATAATTGATTGCATAAGTATTCACACCAACCATCAGTGGGGCACCCAATTGGTTTTAGAAGTCAACTAACTAGTTAAATATTGATCTGTTTTTGGAGACATGTGTGCAGTCAATGTGTTTTAAAACTAAAAATGCACCCGTATCTGGAAGGTCCATCTGCTGGTGAGTCAGTATCCTGGCAAAAACTACACCATGAAGACAAATGAACACTCCAAGCAGCTCCGCGTAAAGGTTATTGAAAAGCACAAGCCAAGAGACGGATACCAGAAAATTTCCAAGTCACTCTGTATCCCTTGGAGTACAGTCAAGTCAATCATCAGGAAATGGCAAGAATATGGCACAGGTGTTGATCTGACTGGAGCAGACCATCCTCAAAAACTGAGTGACCGTGCTACAAGGGGACTAGTGAGGGAGGCCACCAAGAGACCTATAACAACTCTGGAGGAGTCACAAGCTTCAGTTGCTGAGATGGGAGAGACTGCACATACAACAACTGTTGCCCAGGTGCTTCACCTGTCACAGCTTTATGCGTGTGTGGCAAAGAGAAAGCCATTGTTGAAAAAAATCTCACATGAACTCTCGGCTAGAGTTTGCCAGAAGGAAAGTGGAAGACTCTGACGTCAGCTGGAAGAAGTTTCTATGGTCTGATAAAACCAAAATTTAGATTTCTGGCCATCAGATTAAACGCTATGTTTGGCATAAGTGAAATATCACACATCAAAAACACACCATCCCTACCGTGATGGTAGAGGGTAAAATGAATGCAGCAAACTACAGGGAAATCCTGGAGGAAAACCTGCAGCACTCTGCAAGAGAACTGCAACTTGGGAGAATATTTGTTTTCCAGCAAGACAATGACCCCAAGCATAAAGCCCAAACTACACAGAAGAGGCTTAAAAACAACAAAGTTAATTTCCTGGAGTGGCCAAGTCAGAGTCCACCTCAATCCAATTGAAGATATCTGGCTGGACTTGAAAAGGGCTGTTCACTCATGATCCCCATGCAATCTGACAGAGCTTGAGCAGTTTTGTAAAGAAGAATGGGGAAAAATTGCAGAGTCTAGATGTGCAAAGCTGATAGAGACCTATCCACACAGACTCAAGGCTGTAGTCCCTCCCAATGGTGCTTCTATTAAATACTGACTTGAAGGGGGTGAAAATCAATTACTTTGTGTTTTATATTTATAATTAATTTAGATCACGTTGTAGAAATCTGCTTTAACGTTGACACGAAAGGGTTTCTTTCTGTTGATCAGTGTCAAAAAAAGCCAAATTAAATCCACTGTGATTCAATGTTGTAAAACAATAAAACATGAAAGCTTTCAAGGAGGGTGAATACTCTTTATAGGCACTGTAGATTAGGATGTACAGTAGGTGAGGAGGAACTGCTTTGTCCAGAGGGTAGTGAATCTGTGGAACTCTCTGTCCAGGGAAGCAGAAGAGGCCACCTCATTAAAGGTATTTAGATTTCTGCATAGCAGGGATTAGAAGGGTTATGGGAAAAAGGCAGGCAGGTGGAATGGAGTTCATGGACAGGTGAGTCATGACCTTATTGAATGGTGGAGCAGGATCAATTAGCCTGCTCCAAGTTCTCACGTTCCTCTGTTCTAAGAACTTGTACTACCAATGGTAGGGCACTCAACGGTGTAATGCTACTGGGTGACTGAGAACTACAGGTGTATTGTTCATTGAAATCGATGTCAAAGGTGAAAAACTGTATCCTCTGGCCTTCATCAATTATGGAACTGAGTACAAGAGTCGGGACACTCTGTTGCAGTGTTGTGAGACATTGGTGCGGCCTCATGGAGTACTATATGCAGTTTTACTCACCCTGTTAAGCTGTGCTTAACCTGGCAACAATGCAGAGAAGACTTACAAGGATGATTCCAAGACTAGAAGGCCTGAGTTATAGGGAGAAGTTGGCCAGGCAAGGTCTTTACAACTTTGAATGTTGGGAGATAAGGGGCAATCTGATAAATGAGCTTAAAAATCTGAGAGGCATACAAAGTGTAGATGGGAACATTCTTTTCCCCAGGCTGGAGTCTAAAGCTAGGGGGGATAGGTTCAGTTTAAGGTGGGAAGGAAAACATTTAAAAGGATCTGAGAGGCAAATTTTCACACAGAAGGTGGTGAGTATATGGAATGAGCTGACAGACAAAATGGGTAAAGAGGGTAAAATATTCAGAATGAAATCAGGTTTACTATCAAGGAGAAATGTTGTGAAGTTTGTTGTTTTGTGGCAGGGGCACAGTTGAAGACATGAACACAATTACTGTTACTAAATGGACAGAGAGATAGATAAGCAGTGCAAAGAGCAATAACAAAGTTGTGTTCATGGGTTCATCGATCATTCAGAAATCTGATGGCGGATGGAAAGAAGTTGTTTAAAGTGTTGTATGTGATTCTTGTATTCCTCCCTGATGCACTAATGAGACAATATTGATCCCAAAGGAAATTACAGTGTCACAGTAGCATTACAAGTGCACAGATATTTTTGTGTTCGTCCATCGTCAACGTCGATGAGGACCTCGACACCATTATGATGGTGTTGAGACTAGCGCGTGATTTGGATTTAAGTGAGGGAGAGTTGCACAGCGTCAGCCTCACTCTCTCTTCCCAATTCCCATCTGAATCCAGTGTCAAGGCAGAGTCGAGACGGCTGGAGATGGGACTGGGCGCAGTGGATGACCAGGATGTCTTCTGTGTCTTGTCCTGCTCTACACGTTCCACGACGCTTGCAGAGACCGCCTTCTTGACCGTTGGACCTTCCATTGGTCTCGTCTGCTCAATCCGCCGGAGTCTGTCTTGCACAGATATACATATATTAGAAGAGAAGTAAGAAAGAATAAAAATAAGTTACATTAAAAAATAAAACAGAGCTAAACGGAGCTAAATGGAGCTCTAGTAAATGGAGGTTAATGGCAGTCGAACAGAAGAGGTCATGTCCTGGAGGGTGAGGGCCCTTAATGCTGGATGCCACTTTCCTGAGGCACCGTGTCTTGAAGGTGTCCACGGTGGTTTGAACAGTTGTACCTGTGATGGAGATGACTGACTCTACAACACAATGCAGTCTTTATCAATCATGCACAGTGGAGCCCCTGTCAAAGGCTGTGATGCAACCAGTCAGAATGCTCATTACTGTACATCGCTAGAAAATTTGCAAGAGTCTTTATCAAATCTCCTCTAACTTTCAGTGAAGTAGAGCTTCCTGTGTCTTATTCATATTGGGCCCAAGAGAGATCATTGGACACCCTGGAACTTGAAACTGCTTACCTTTTCACCACTGACCCCTCAATGAGGACGGTGTGTGTTCTCTTGACTTCTGCTTCCTGAAGTCACAATTCAACTTTGTGGTCTTGCTTGTTACTCTGGATCTGATGCAGCAGGGAATTGGATCATCGATTTTCTCACTCGCAGACCCCAGTTAGTGTGGACTGGCAACAACATCTCCTCCACAATCTGCGTCAGTACAGGTTCACCACAGGGCTGTGTGCTTAGGCCCCTGATCTACTCGCTTTATACCTATGACTGTGAGGCTGAGCACAGTTCCAAAGCCATATTCACTTTGCTGATGACAACGCTGTCATAGGCCAAATCAAAGGTGATGACAAATCAGCATATAGGAGAGAGAATGAAAATTTGGCTGAATCACAACAGCATCTTACTCAGTGTCAACAAGACCAAAGAACTGATTATAGACTTCAGGAAGAGGAAACCAGAGGTCCATGAGACAGTCCTCATTGGGACATCAGACATGGAGAGGTTCATCTGAGTTACCATTTTGTAGGGCCAGTCCTGGGCCCAGGACACAAGTGCAATTACAAAGAAAGCACGGCAGCACCTCTACTTCCATAGAAACTTGCCAAGGTGTGGCATGACATCTAAAACTTTGACAAAATGTGTGGTGGAGATGTGTGCTGCTTCACGCCTGCATGAAGCACCGATGCTCTTGAACGGAAACTCCTACAAGAAGTAGTGAATACGGCCCAGTCCATCACGGGTAAAGCCTCCCCACCATTGTGCACATCTGCATGGAGTGTTGTCACAGGAAAGCAGCGTCCATCATCGGGCACACCCACTGCCCAGCTTATGCTTTCTTCACGCTGTTGCCATCAGGAAGAAGGTCCAGGAGCCTCAGGACTCACAGCACCAGGTTCAGGACTAGTTACTGCCCCTCAACCACCAAGCTCTGAACCAAAGGTGATAACTTCGCTCACCCCATCACTGAGCTGTTCCCATAACCTAAGGGTTCACTTCATGGACTCTTCATCTCATGTTCTTTCTGAATATTCATTTATTATAATTATTATTATTTTTGTTTTCTCTGTACTTGCACAGTTTGTTGTCTCTTGCACACTGGTTGTCCACCCTGTTGGTGTGGTCTTTCATTGAATCTATATGGTTATTGGTTTTATTGAGTATGCACACAAGAAACTGAAGTTCAGGGTTATATACAGCGACACATGTACTTTGTAATACATTTACTGTGAACTTTGAACACAATAAAAATACCAAAAAAAAATTAAGAAATGCAACCTTATAAAACACAGTATACAAGTAACCGACTGAGTGTGGTCGTGTTTACATGAGATTAGCTTATAGACCTAGAATGACCGTATGTACATAAGGTGAGGATATGGGCCGGATGCAGGAACTTGGGACTAACTGGGCGAGCACCATAGTCATCATGGACTGGATGAGCCGAAGGCTCTGCATCTGTGCTGTATTGCTCAGTGACCCAATCACACTAACAGAAGGCCCTGATCTATTTTAATGCTTCAGTGGGATGAGTGGGTGTGTCAGAGTGTTAGGGAAGGAGCTGTGAACTTTAGCACTTTCTGCTGCAGGCTTACAGAGTGAACTGTGAAAGCTTTCCCACCACAGACGTAAGGCTCACTGGTCTATAATTACCCGGACTATCCCTACTATCTTTTTTGAACAAGGGGACAACATTCGCCTCCCTCCAATCCTCCGGTACCATTCCCATGGACAACGAGGACATAAGGAACCTAGCCAGAGGCTCAGCAATCTCTTCCCTCGCCTCGTGGAGCAGCCTGGGGAATATTCCATCAGGCCCCAGGGACATATCTGTCCTAATGTATTTTAACAACTCCAACACCTCTTCTCCCTTAATATCAACATGCTCCAGAACATCAACCTCCGTCATATTGTCCTCACCGTCATCAAGTTCCCTCTCATTGGTGAATACCGAAGAGAAGTATTCATTGAGGACCTCACTCACTTCCACAGCCTGCAGGCACATCTTCCCACCTTTATCTCTAATCGGTCCTATCTTCACTCCTGTCATCCTTTTTTTCTTCACATAATTGAAGAATGCCTTGGGGTTTTCTTTTACCCTACTCGCCAAGGCCTTCTCATGCCCCCTTCTTGCTCTTCTCAGCCCCTTCTTAAGCTCCTTTCTTGCTACCCTATATTCCTCAATAGACCCATCTGATCTTTGCTTCCTAAACCTCATGAATGCTACCTTCTTCCACCTGACTAGATTTTCCACCTCACTTGTCACCCATGGTTCCTTCACCCTACCATTCTTTATCTTCTTCACGGGACAAATTTATCCCTAACATCCCGCAAGAGATCTCTAAACATCGACCACATGTTCATAGTACACTTCCCTGCAAAAACATCATCCCAATTCACACCCGCAAGTTTTAGCCTTATAGCCTCATAATTTGCCTTTCCCCAATTAAAAATTTTCCTGTCCTCACACCCGCAAGTTTTAGCCTTATAGCCTCATAATTTGCCTTTCCCCAATTAAAAATTTTCCTGTCCTCTCTGATTCTATCCTTTTCCATGATAATGCTAAAGGCCAGGGAGCGGTGGTGACTGTCCCCCAGATGCTCACCCACTGAGAGATCTGTGACCTGACCTGGTTCATTACCTAGTACTAGATCTAGTATGGCATTCCCCCGGTCGGCCTGTCCACATACTGTGACAGGAATCCATCCTGGACACACTTAACAAACTCTGCCCCATCTAAACCCTTGGAACTAATCAGGTGCCAATCAATATTAGGGAAGTTAAAGTCACCCATGATAACAACCCTGTTATTTTTGCACCTTTCCAAAATCTGCCTCCCAATCTGCTCCTCTGTATCTCTGCTGCTACCAGCGGGCCTATAGAATACCTCCAATAGAGTAACTGCTCCCTTCCTGTTCCTGACTTCCACCCATACTGACTCAAAAGAGGATCCTGCTACATTACCTACCCTTTCTGTCGCTGTAATAGTATCCCTGACCAGTAATGCCACCCCTCCTCCCCTTTTTCCGCCCTCTCTATCCCTTTAAAGCACTGAAATCCAGGAATATTGAGAATCCATTCCTGCCCTGGTGCCAGCCAACTCTCTGTAATGGCCACTACGTTATAATTCCATGTATGTATCCAAGCTCTCAGTTCATCACCTTTGTCCTGATGCTTCTTGCATTGAGGTACACACATTTCAGCCCTTCTACCTTACTGTCTCTACACTGTTTATTCTGCTTCTCTTTCCTCAAAGCCTCTCTGTATGTTAGATCTGTATTTACTCCAGGCACTTCTTTCACTGATCTATTGCTCTGGGTCCCATCCCCCTCGCAAATTAGTTTAAACCCTCCCGAACCATGCTAGCAAACCTACCTGCAAAGATATTGCTCCCCCTCGAGTTCAGGTGCAACCCATCCAATCTGTACAGGACCCACCTTCCCCAGAAGAGATCACAATGATCTAAAAATCTAAAACCCTGCTCCCTGCACCAACTCCTCAGCCACGCATTCAACTGCCATCTCCTCCAATTCTTACCATCACTGTCAGGTAGCACTGGCAGCAATCTTGAGGACGCCACCCTTGAAGTCCTGTTCTTCAGCCTTCTGCCTAGTTCCCGAAACTCACACTTCAGGACCTCATCCCTCTTCCTGCCTATGTCGTTGGTCCCAACATGTATCACTACCTCTGGTTGCTTTCCCTCTCGTACCAGGATGTCGTGCACCCGGTCAGAGACATCCCGGACCCTGGCACCCGGGAGGCAACAAACCATGCGGGTGTCCTTCTCACGTCCACAAAATCTCCTGTCTGCTCCCCTGACTATAGAGTCTCCAATGACGACAGCTCCCCTCTTCTCCATTCCACCCTTCTGCACCACAGGGTCAGTCTCAGAGCCGGAGGCCCTGCCACCATGGCTCACACCTGGTTGGTCGTCCCCGCCAACAGTATCCAGGATGTTAAACTTATTATTCAGGGGATTCACATGTAATCATGTGGCTCGGGTCTCAGACCCGAGACACAGCACCTCAATTCAACACGTACCCAACCTTTCCAATCTGGCCCGGTACTTAAACCAGCCAATCATCAGCTTATTCATCACTCTCGGGCCTGGGCCCGGCAGCCTCAACCATGCCTCGCCTCTGTTGCCTTGCCTAGATTCTGCCGCCTTGAATCAGCTCCAAGTCGGCTCCAGCAATGACTATACAAGGCTCTCTCACTGCTCTCAGGCCTGAGGCCTGTTGCCTTGATTCGTCACATACACGCCACGCCACACTATCCTACACCTTCGAGATTTCAGTTCACACCACAAAAATGCCAGGTCCTACAGGCAGTTCAAAAGCACAACTCCAAAAGGGAAGTTGCAGGCTATTGATTGCAGTGATGATTTAACAGAAGAAGTGCTATTAGTAGAGTAGTTAGTATTAGTTTTGTTTGTTGCCAGCAAGTTGCCGCTGTGTTTTACCAATGCCATCTTCAACCGGGGCATGTCATTCCCACAGGAGTTATCTTTTCTCCAGTAAAAGTTCTAAGATGGATATCTGCAGGCTTCAGTTCTGTGTCTTTGAAATGCTGTTCAAACTTATTTTGTGAAATGATTGAAACAGCTGAGTCACCGTCCAATTCCATTTTAATTAATTTGCTGTTCACATCTGGTGTAAGCTGTATTGCTTTTTTCTTGTTAGCTTTCACATTGCAAATCTCAAAGCTATTCAGTCCTGTGTCACTCTCATCATTATCAGATTTTTCTTCAACAGCATGCAGATTAGAGCTCTTTTATGAAACTGCAACTTGACTTTCTATCTTTCTCTCTTCCCTGTGCAGTTCATTTATTTCTGTCTGCCTGATACTCACTGTCGTCCCTGACTGTAACCCAATTGCATCTCTGACTGCCATTTCCATTGATACAGCAATTTCAACTGCTTCTTTAGTTAGGAGACATTTTTAAATGTTTTCTTGTAAAATTCCACAAACTAAACAGTCCCTTAGTGCATCGTTAAGCCCATTGCTGAACTGACAATGCTCGGACAGTTTTTGTCAATTCAGCCAGGGAAGCTGAAATGGGCTCCCCTTCCTTTTGATTCTGCTTATGAAACGTAAAGTGTTCTGCAATCAACAATAGTTTCAGTTTCAAATCTACCTGCATTGTGACAACTCATTAGAGATGGTTTAGTTGGATAGATTGAACTTCGAAGCAACCTGTGTGCGTTTCGACTCATTGCACTCTGAATTTTATTGGCAGGAGCCGGGATATGTTTTCCCTGCCTAGTGATGGACACCAATATAATGTGGTGTTGCAATGACATAATCTTACATATAACCCATAATGAATCATGAAAACAAACAAAGTGTGCTTAATCAAACAATATACATACAATATTACTCAAATATGACAGAAATATTGAATACGCTACAGCAGGGAAATTACATAGAACACAGAACAGTACAGCACTTCGGCCTATGATGTTCTGCCAACGTTTTAACCTACTTCAAGATCAGTCTCACCCTTCCCTCCAACATGGCCCTCCAGTTTTGTTTCATCAATGTGCCTGTGTAACAGTCTCTTAAATGTCCTTAATGCACCTTCCCTGGCAGCACATTCCACGCACCCACCACCCTCTGTGTGAAAAATCTATGTCTGTCATCAGGCTATACATCCTTCTAACACTTTAAAGTTATGCCTCCTTGTGTTATTCATTTCCACGAGCTAGGTGTCTGATCATCAGGTACATCTCTGTCAGGTCTCTTCTCATCCTCCTTCTCTCCAAAGAGAAACATTCCAGCTTGCTCAACCTGTCCTCATCAGACAGGCTTTCTAATCCAGCCAGCATCGTGGTAAATCTCATCTGTACTCTCGCTGAGCCTCCACCTCGTTCCTGCAATGAGGCGACCAGAGCTGAACACAATATTCCAAGCATGGTCTAACCAGGGTTTTATAGATCTGCAACATTAGCTCGCAGCTCTTGAACCCAATCACAGACTAATGCAGCCCAACACGCCGTTTGTCTTCTTAACCGTCCTATCAACTTGTGCTGCAAATTTGAGGCATTGTTACTGGAAGAACTCTATGGAATAAGATTTCTGTTCGTTTGGAAGAGCAGAGGATGATTTGGAGAGTCAGTGTGGCTTTGTATTGGTGATGACAAGGAAGCTTGTCTACAGCAGGACATTAGATCACACAGAAAATTGGCAAGAGTGGTGGCAGAAGGAATTTAATCCGGACAAATGCAAGATGATTTTCTTTTGGAAGTGAAATTGGTGTCAAAGTTAAAGTTTATTATCATATGCATAAGTATAGTACTGTGTAAAAGACCTTGGCCCCCTAGCCATATATGGGTGCAGAAGGCTTTTGCAAAGTACGGTTTTTGTCAGTATAGAGCGGAGAGCAAGTTTGTAACTTTGGCAGGAGCGAAGGATATTGGGAATGATGAGGGTGGAGCGCCGTGGGAGGCATGTGGAACAGGTGGCAGAGAAGGAGTGTTGGGGGTGGGGGGTGGCATGGGGACAGGCACACCAAGCCGAGAGACACCAGGCAAGGCCATCTGATTCCAAACAATAGGTTTAATATCATTACTGAATGTTCTGATGCTTCTCTCAATCTCCCTTCTCCAATCCACTTTTCCCAACCATAATTAGAGAGAAGGTTCTTGGGAAACTGAAAGATATGAAGGTAGATAAGTCCCCTGGACCAGATGATGTACAACCCAAGATTTTGAACGAGGTAGCTAGAAGAGATTGTGGAGGCATTAATAATGATCTTTCAATAATCACTAGGTTCTGGAACGGTTCTGGAAGACTGGAAAATTGCAAATATCATTCCATTCTTCAAGAAGACAGAAAGGCAGAAGAAAGGAAACTATAAGCCAGTTAGTCTGACCTCAGTAGATGGGAAGATATTGGATTTGATTATTAAGGATGAAATCTTGGGCTGTTGGAGGCACATGATAAAATAGGCTGTAGTCAGCACGATTTCCTCAAGGGAAAATCTTGCCTGACAAATTTGTTGGAATTCTTTGAAGAAATAACAAGCAAGATAAACAAAGGAGAATCCGTTGATGTTGTGAACTTGGATTTTCAGAAGGCTTTTAACAAGGTGTTACACATGAGGCTGCTTAACAAGCTACAGGCCCGTGGTATGACAGGATAGATTCTAACACGTTCTACCTGGAAATCTACAAACTCAAAAACTCACTGCATCACCTGGGTCGATCCTTATATAGTCACGTGACCTCACATCAGCGGGAAAATCACATCAGGCAACCTCCAAAAGACCATTACATCATTCTCACAAAAAAAAGAGATCTCCTTGAGCATGTAACACAGGATAGATTCTAACATGTATAGGACAGTAGCTGATTGGTAGGAGGCAAAGAGTGGGAATAAGGGTGACTTTTCTGGTTGGCTGCTGGTGACTAGTGGTGTTCTACTGGGGTCTGTGTTGGGACCGATTCTTTATGTGATATGTCAATGATTTGGATGATGGAATTGATGGCTTTGTTGCAAAGTTTGCAGATGATATGAAGATAGGTGGAGAGACAGGTAGTTATGAGGAAGTAGAGAGGTTACAGAAGGACTTAGACAGATGAGGAGAATGGGCAAAGAAATGGCAGATGGAATACAGAGTCGTGAAGTGTATGGTCATGCACTATGGTAGAAGAAATGAAAGGGTTGATTAATCTCTAAGTGGAGAGAAAATACAAAAAACAGAGGTGTAAAGGCACTTGGGAGTGCTAGTGCAGGATTCCCTAAAGGTTAATTTGCAGGTTGAGCCTGTGGTGAGGAAGGTTAGCATTCATTTTAAGATGACTAAAATATAAAAGCAATGATGTAATGTCGAGACTTTATAAAGCACTGGCGAGGCCTCACTTGGAGTATTGCGAGCAGTTTTGGGCCCCTTACCTTGGAAAGGATGTGCTGAAACTGGAGAAGGTTTGAAGGAGATTCAATAAAGTGATTTCAGGATTGAACGACTTGTCACATGAAGAGCGTTTGATGACACTGGGCCTGTAATCACTGGAATTCAGAAGAATGAGGGGTGATCTCATTGAAACCTATTGAATAGTAAAAGCCCTTGATAGAGTGGTTGTGGAGAGGAGTTTCCAATGTGGGAGAATCTAAAACCAGTGGACACAGCCTCAGAATAGAGAGGCATCCTTTCAGAATGGAGATGAGGAGGAATTTCTTTAGCCAGATGATGGTGAATCTGTGCAATTCTTTGCCATAGTCAGCTGTGGAAGCCAAGTCTTTATATATACTTAAGGCAGAGGTTGATAGATTTTTGATGGTCAGGGCATGAAGGGATACGGGGAGAAGGCAGGAGATTAGGGCGGAAAGGAAAATTGGATCAGCCAAATCTGCTCCTATATCTTATGGTATTATGATTCCTCTCTCCCTGCCCCCTTTCCACTCAATTCACACTCGAGACCCACATCAGAATCAGGTTTATCATCACTCACATATGTCATTAATACTTTTTTATCCCCCTGGAAGCTGTACAGTGCAATACGTAAAATTACTCCAGTACTGTGCAGAAGACTTGGGCACCCTGCCTGTATATATGTACCTAAGACTTTTGCACAGTACTGCACAGGCAGAATGAAAAGCTTTCTTACAGCAGTATCGTGGGCACATACGTAGCATCAGATAAGCAGCGTCCACAAGAAGGGACCTAAAATTAGGAATAAATTATAATTACTTTTTTACAAGAAATGACAAACTAAAAACAAGGTAAGTCCATTTTGGAGCAAAGGTGGTCACAGTGCTGCTGTGTACGTGTAAGACAGGTACAGTAAATGGTAGGGCACTAAAGAACGTTGATGAACAGAGGGTCCTTGGGGTTTAAGGACATCGCTCCATCAAAGTGGCAATGCAGGTTGTTAGGGTGATGGAGAAAGCATATGGCTTTCTAGTCATAGGTTAGAGCAAGAATATAAAAGTTGATGTGATATGTTATAACATTAGAGCACACTTGGAGTACTGTGTGCAGTTCTGGTCACCATGCTACAAGAAGGAAGTGGTTAGTGTGGAGGGAGTGCTTTAGAGGTTCACTAGCATGTCGCCTGGGATGGTGAGTCAGATAAGAAGCATTTACGAGAAAAGACAATACATTAAGCCTAATTTAGAATCAGAATCAGCTTTATTATCACCAGCAAGTGTTATGAAATTAGTTAACTTAGCAGCAGCAGTACAATGCAATAAATAATAAATATAAAAATAAAAAATAATTCAATCAATTACAGTAAGAATATAGTCATCCATTAGTCTCATGAGACCATGAATTTGCACCTTGGAGGGTTTCCAGGGCACAGGCCTGTGCAAGGTTGTATGGAAGACCGGCAGTTGCCCATGCTGCAAGTCTCCCCTCTTCTTGCCATCGATGTTGTCCAAGGGAAGGGCACTAAGGCCGATACAGCTTGGCACCGGTGTCGTTGCAGAGCAATGTGTGGTTAAGTGCTTTGCTCAAGGACACAACACGCTGCCTTCAGATCCCTAGACTGACACCTTAACCATTTAGCCACATGCCAATACATATATGAGTATATATGTCAATTAAATGGTTGGATTAAAAAAAATATATAAAAAGCATGGCAGCGGGAAGAAGCTGTCCCTGAATCGCTGACACGAGAAATTCTGTAGATGCTGGAAATTCAAGCAACACACATCAAATTTGCTGTTGATCGCAGCAGGCCAGGCAGCATCTCTAGGAAGAGGTACATTCGACGTTTCTGTCTGAGACCCTTCGTCACGACTAACTGAAGGAAGAGTTAGTAAGAGATTTGAAAGTGGGAGGGGGAGGGGGAGATCCAAAATGTTAGGAGAAGACAGGAGGGGGAGGGATGGAGCCAAGAGCTGGACAGGTGATTGGCAAAAGGGATATGAGAGGATCATGGGACAGGAGGTCCAGGGAGAAGGAAAAGGGGGAGGGAGGAAAAAAATCCAGAGGATGGGCAAGGGGTATAGTCAGAGGGACAGAGGGAGAAAAAGGAGAGAGAGAAAGAATGTGTGTATATAAGTAAATAACAGATGGGGTACGAGGGGGAGGTGGGGCATTAGCGGAAGTTAGAGAAGTCAATGTTCATGCCATCAGGTTGGAGGCTACCCAGACAGAATTAAGGTGTTGTTATGCCATCAGGTTGGAGGCTACCCAGACGGAATACAACACCTTACAGCGTACGGGCAGACTGCACCTGCAATACAGCGTACGGACAGACCGCACTTGGAGAACTGTGTACAGTTAGTCCACAATTGGAATACCGTGTACTTTTAAACCACACTTGTAATACTGATTACAGTTACACCACACTTGTAATACTGATTACAGTTATACCACACTTGGAATACTGTGTACATTTAGACCACACTTGGAATACTGTGTACAGTTAGACCACACTTGGAATGCTGTGTACATTTAGACCACACTTGGAATACAGTGTATAGTTAGACCAAACTTGGAATGCTGTGTGCAGTTAGACCACACTTGTAATGCTGTGTACATTTAGACTACACTTGGAATACAGTGTACATTTAGACCACACTTGTAATGCTGTGTACATTTAGACTACACTTGGAATACTGTGTACATTTAGACCACACTTGTAATGCTGTGTACATTTAGACTACACTTGGAATACAGTGTACATTTAGACCACACTTGTAATGCTGTGTACATTTAGACTACACTTGGAATACTGTGTACATTTAGACCACACTTGGAATACTGTGTACAGTTAGACCACATTTGGAATACTGTGTACATTTAGTCCACAGTTGGAATACTGTGTACATTTAGTCAACAGTTGGAATACTATGTACAGTTAGACCACACTTGGAATACTGTGTACATTTAGACCACACTTGGAATACTGTGTACATTTAGTCCACAGTTGGAATACTGTGTACAGTTAGACCACACTGGGAATACTGTGTACAGTCAGAGCACACTTGGAATACTGTGTACATTTAGACCACACTTGGAGTACTGTGTACAGTTAGACTACACTTTGAGTACTGTGTACAGTTAGACCACAATTGGAATACTGTGTACTTTTAAACGACACTTGGAATACTGTGTACATTTAGACTACACTTGGAATATAGTGTACAGTTAGACTATACTTGGAATACAGTGCACAGTTAGACTACACTTGGAATACTGTGTACATTTAGACTATACTTGGAACATAGTGTACAGTTAGACTACACTTGGAATACAGTGCACAGTTAGACTACACTTGGAATACTGTGTACATTTAGACCACACTTGGAATACAGTGTACAGTTAGACCACACTTGGAGTACTGTGTACAGTTAGACCACACTTGGAGTACTGTGTACAGTTAGACGACACAGTGTACTGTGTACAGTTAGACGACACAGTGTACTGTGTACAGTCAGAGCACACTTGGAATAATGTGTACATTTAGTCCACACTTGGAATACTGTGTACATTTAGGCCACACTTGGAATACTGTGTACATTTAGTCACACTTGGAATACTGTGTACAGTTAGACCACACTTGGAATACTGTGTACAGTTAGACTACACTTCGAATACTGTGTATATTTAGTCACACTTGGAATACCGTGTACAGCTGGACCACACTTGGAATACTGTGTACATTTAGACCACACTTGGAATACCGTGTCCAGTCAGACCACACTTGGAATACAGTCAACAGTTAGACCACACTTGGAATGCTGTGTACATTTAGACCACACTTGGAATACTGTGTACAGTTAGACCACACTTGGAGTACTGTGTACATTTAGACGACACTTGGAATACTGTGTACAGTTAGACCACACCTGGGATACTGTGTACATTTAGACCACACTTGGAATACTGTGTACAATTAGACCACACTTGGAATACTGTGTACATTTAGTCACACTTTGAATACTGGGTACAGCTAGACCACACTTAGAATTCTGTGTACATTTGGACCACACTTGGAATACTGTGTACATTTAGACCACACTTGGAATACTGTGTACAATTAGACCACACTTGGAATACTGTGTACATTTAGTCACACTTTGAATACTGGGTACAGCTAGACCACACTTGGAATGCTGTGTACATTTAGACCACACTTGGAATACTGTGTACAGTTAGACCACACTTGGAGTACTGTGTACATTTAGACGACACTTGGAATACTGTGTACAGTTAGACCACACCTGGGATACTGTGTACATTTAGACCACACTTGGAATACTGTGTACAATTAGACCACACTTGGAATACTGTGTACATTTAGTCACACTTTGAATACTGGGTACAGCTAGACCACACTTAGAATTCTGTGTACATTTGGACCACACTTGGAATACTGTGTACATTTAGACCACACTTTGAGTACTGTGTACAGTTAGACCACACTTGGAATACTGTGTACATTTAGACCACACTTGGAATACCGTGTCCAGTCAGACCACACTTGGAATACAGTCAACAGTTGACCACACTTGGAGTACTGTGTACATTTAGACCACATTTGGAATATAGTGTACATTTAGACCATACTTGGAATGCTGTGTACATTTAGACCACACTTGGAATACTGTGTACAGTTAGACCGCACTTGGAATACTGTGTACATTTAGACCACACTTGGAATACTGTGTACATTTAGTCACACTTTGAATACTGGGTACAGCTAGACCACACTTGGAATACTGTGTACATTTAGACCACACTTGGAATACTGTGTACATTTAGACCACACTTGGAATACTGTGTACATTTAGTCACACTTTGAATACTGGGTACAGCTAGACCACACTTAGAATTCTGTGTACATTTAGACCACACTTGGAATACTGTGTACGTTTAGAGGACACTTGGAATACTGTGTACATTTAGACTACACTTGGAATACTGTGTACAGTTAGACAACACTTGGAGTATTGTGCACATTTAGACCACACTTCGAATACTGTATACAGTATTACGTACCCCGTAACTGGGTTGCCAAACCAGCAGAAATGGACCACTTCGTTGAAGTCTGGATTAGTGGAACCAAGAAAGTTTTATTAAAGAAATAAGCAACACAGTACTCTAATAGTAAGGATATAAATGCAACAGGTTAGCAATGAATAAACACACATGTACACGGAACTAGGATAATAGGATCAATCAAGCTCTATCGCAGTCTAGGGGTAAAATGATCAGTCTCAAGTGACACAGAGTTCAGTTCAATTTAATTCAGTTCGCCGTAATGGCTGTTGTGCCGTTGGGGAGGGAGAGAGAGCGAATGAATATGCAAATCAGATTCCAAACAGACCTTCGATATTCCTTGCAGTTAGCTTTTGGCCGAGCCCTTTGTAATGTCTTCTGAGGTCACCGACTGTGACCCCTCCGTTCCAGATACGATCGTTCTTCTGTGATGAACCCGGCACCCAGGCAAGGGCGGACACACACACCGGGTCCCGCCCGACCGCACCTTTCCACCCTGTGCGTCTATGGCTGGTCCCGCGACCAGACCTCCGAAACTCCAACAACTTGTGGGGGCACACTGCTTCCAGGGTCTCGTTACCTCGTGGTGTCGTGTGTGTCTTGCCTTAGCGAACCTGTTCCTTTTATCCCCCAGCTGGGGTATCGCCTGTCCATCAAACTTCAAACAGTTCAGGTTCAAAGCAACCGGTCTCTGACAATACTCGGAACTGTGTCTCCCTTCGGTAATCTCTCTCGTCTCTCTCTCTTATTAGCATTTTGAATGTTCCCCCATTGTCCTCTTATCAGCATCAATCTTCTGATAATTTGGTCTGTTGTCACAACAGTTAGACCACACTTGGAGTACTGTGTACATTTAGACGACACGTGGAATACTGTGTACGATTAGACAACACTTAGAATACTGTGTACAGTTAGACCACACCTGGGATACTGTGTACATTTAGTCCACACTTGGAATACAGTGTACAGTTAGACCACACTTGGAGTACTGTGTACAGTTAGACCACACTTGGAGTACTGTGTACAGTTAGACGACACAGTGTACTGTGTACAGTCAGAGCACACTTGGAATAATGTGTACATTTAGTCCACACTTGGAATACTGTGTACATTTAGGCCACACTTGGAATACTGTGTACATTTAGTCACACTTGGAATACTGTGTACAGTTAGACCACACTTGGAATACAGTCAACAGTTAGACCACACTTGGAATAATGTGTACATTTAGTCCACACTTGGAATACTGTGTACATTTAGTCCACACTTGGAATACTGTGTACATTTAGGCCACACTTGGAATACTGTGTACATTTAGTCACACTTGGAATACTGTGTACAGTTAGACTACACTTCGAATACTGTGTATATTTAGTCACACTTGGAATACCGTGTACAGCTGGACCACACTTGGAATACTGTGTACATTTAGACCACACTTGGAATACCGTGTCCAGTCAGACCACACTTGGAATACAGTCAACAGTTAGACCACACTTGGAATACTGTGTACATTTAGACCACATTTGGAATACAGTCAACAGTTAGACCACACTTGGAATGCTGTGTACATTTAGACCACACTTGGAATACTGTGTACAGTTAGACCACACTTGGAGTACTGTGTACATTTAGACGACACTTGGAATACTGTGTACAGTTAGACCACACCTGGGATACTGTGTACATTTAGACCACACTTGGAATACTGTGTACAATTAGACCACACTTGGAATACTGTGTACATTTAGTCACACTTTGAATACTGGGTACAGCTAGACCACACTTAGAATTCTGTGTACATTTAGACCACACTTGGAATACTGTGTACATTTAGACCACACTTTGAGTACTGTGTACAGTTAGACCACACTTGGAGTACTGTGTACATTTAGACGACACGTGGAATACTGTGTACGATTAGACAACACTTAGAATACTGTGTACAGTTAGACTACACTTGGAATACTGTGTACATTTAGACCACACTTGGAATACAGTGTACAGTTAGACCACACTTGGAGTACTGTGTACAGTTAGACCACACTTGGAGTACTGTGTACAGTTAGACGACACAGTGTACTGTGTACAGTCAGAGCACACTTGGAATAATGTGTACATTTAGTCCACACTTGGAATACTGTGTACATTTCGGCCACACTTGGAATACTGTGTACATTTAGTCACACTTGGAATACTGTGTACAGTTAGACCACACTTGGAATACTGTGTACAGTTAGACTACACTTCGAATACTGTGTATATTTAGTCACACTTGGAATACCGTGTACAGCTGGACCACACTTGGAATACTGTGTACATTTAGACCACACTTGGAATACCGTGTCCAGTCAGACCACACTTGGAATACAGTCAACAGTTAGACCACACTTGGAATACTGTGTACATTTAGACCACATTTGGAATACAGTCAACAGTTAGACCACACTTGGAATGCTGTGTACATTTAGACCACACTTGGAATACTGTGTACAGTTAGACCACACTTGGAGTACTGTGTACATTTAGACGACACTTGGAATACTGTGTACAGTTAGACCACACCTGGGATACTGTGTACATTTAGACCACACTTGGAATACTGTGTACAATTAGACCACACTTGGAATACTGTGTACATTTAGTCACACTTTGAATACTGGGTACAGCTAGACCACACTTAGAATTCTGTGTACATTTAGACCACACTTGGAATACTGTGTACATTTAGACCACACTTTGAGTACTGTGTACAGTTAGACCACACTTGGAATACTGTGTACATTTAGACCACACTTGGAATACCGTGTCCAGTCAGACCACACTTGGAATACAGTCAACAGTTGACCACACTTGGAGTACTGTGTACATTTAGACCACATTTGGAATATAGTGTACATTTAGACCATACTTGGAATGCTGTGTACATTTAGACCACACTTGGAATACTGTGTACAGTTAGACCGCACTTGGAATACTGTGTACATTTAGACCACACTTGGAATACTGTGTACATTTAGTCACACTTTGAATACTGGGTACAGCTAGACCACACTTGGAATACTGTGTACATTTAGACCACACTTGGAATACTGTGTACATTTAGACCACACTTGGAATACTGTGTACATTTAGTCACACTTTGAATACTGGGTACAGCTAGACCACACTTAGAATTCTGTGTACATTTAGACCACACTTGGAATACTGTGTACGTTTAGAGGACACTTGGAATACTGTGTACATTTAGACTACACTTGGAATACTGTGTACAGTTAGACAACACTTGGAGTATTGTGCACATTTAGACCACACTTCGAATACTGTATACAGTATTACGTACCCCGTAACTGGGTTGCCAAACCAGCAGAAATGGACCACTTCGTTGAAGTCTGGATTAGTGGAACCAAGAAAGTTTTATTAAAGAAATAAGCAACACAGTACTCTAATAGTAAGGATATAAATGCAACAGGTTAGCAATGAATAAACACACATGTACACGGAACTAGGATAATAGGATCAATCAAGCTCTATCGCAGTCTAGGGGTAAAATGATCAGTCTCAAGTGACACAGAGTTCAGTTCAATTTAATTCAGTTCGCCGTAATGGCTGTTGTGCCGTTGGGGAGGGAGAGAGAGCGAATGAATATGCAAATCAGATTCCAAACAGACCTTCGATATTCCTTGCAGTTAGCTTTTGGCCGAGCCCTTTGTAATGTCTTCTGAGGTCACCGACTGTGACCCCTCCGTTCCAGATACGATCGTTCTTCTGTGATGAACCCGGCACCCAGGCAAGGGCGGACACACACACCGGGTCCCGCCCGACCGCACCTTTCCACCCTGTGCGTCTATGGCTGGTCCCGCGACCAGACCTCCGAAACTCCCAACAACTTGTGGGGGCACACTGCTTCCAGGGTCTCGTTACCTCGTGGTGTCGTGTGTGTCTTGCCTTAGCGAACCTGTTCCTTTTATCCCCCAGCTGGGGTATCGCCTGTCCATCAAACTTCAAACAGTTCAGGTTCAAAGCAACCGGTCTCTGACAATACTCGGAACTGTGTCTCCCTTCGGTAATCTCTCTCGTCTCTCTCTCTTATTAGCATTTTGAATGTTCCCCCATTGTCCTCTTATCAGCATCAATCTTCTGATAATTTGGTCTGTTGTCACAACAGTTAGACCACACTTGGAGTACTGTGTACATTTAGACGACACGTGGAATACTGTGTACGATTAGACAACACTTAGAATACTGTGTACAGTTAGACCACACCTGGGATACTGTGTACATTTAGTCCACACTTGGAATACTGTGTACAGCTAGACCACACTTGGAATACTGTGTACATTTAGACCACACTTGGAATGTTGTGTACAGTCAGACCACACTTGGAATACTGTGTACAGTCAGACCACACTTGGAATACGGTGTACAGTCAGAGCACACTTGGAATACTGTGTACAGCTGGACCACACTTGGAATACTGTGTACAGCTGGACCACACTTGGAATACTGTGTACAGTCAGGCCACACTTGGAATACGGTGTACAGTCAGAGCACACTTGGAATACTGTGTACAGTTAGACCACACTTGTAATACTGTGTACAGCTAGACCACACTTGGAATACTGTGTACATTTAGACTACATTTGGAATACTGTGTACATTTAGACCACACTTGGAATACTGTGTACATTTAGACCACACCTGGAGTACTGTTAGAATGCAGTTCCTGGACTACAGTTCAGCACTCAATACCATAATTCCCTCCAGTCTGGACAGATACCTCAGAGATTTCGGCCTGCACCCCAGCTTGTAAAGCTGGAACCCAGACTTCCTATCAAATCACAGACAGGTGGTAAAGATGGGCTCCTCACCTCTGCCCCTCAACACAGGTGCCCCCAAGGGTTGTGTTCTGAGGTCCCCTCTCTACTCCCTTTACACCCACAACTGTACTGCCACACACAGCTCCAACCTGCTGATCAAATTCAGAGATGACACGACTTTGCTTGACCTTGTTTCTAGTGGTAATGAGACAGCCTACAGAGGAGAGGCTGACGCCCTGACACAGTAGTGCCAGGATAACAACCTCTTCCTCAATGTCCCAAAAACAAAAGAGCTGATCGTGGATTACAGGAGGAATCGAGACAGGCTAGCCCATTAATGGGACTGCAGTTGAGAAGGTGAGTAGTTTCAGGTTCCTCAGTATACACATCACCGATGTTCTCACCTGGACTGTATACACCGGTTTTGTGGCAAAAAAGCACAACAGTGTCTCTTCCACCTCAGGTGGCTGAAGAAGTTTGGCATAGGCCCCCAAATCCTCAAGATCTTCTACAAGGGCACCATTGAGAGAATTCTGACTGGCTGTATCACCGTCTGGTATGGGAACCGCACCAACCTTGATCATCAAGCTCTGCACAGAGTGGTACGGACAGCCCAGAGCATCCATGGACATGAACTTCCCTTCAGTGAGGACATTTACAGCAGCAGATGCATAAAGAAGGCCTGGAAGATCATCAGGGACACCAGTAACCCCAACCATAAACTGTTTCAGCTGCTTCCATGTGGCAAACAGTACTGCAGTATTAAAGCCAGGACCAACAAGCTATGGGACAGCTCCTTTCTACAAGCCATTAGACATATAAATTCATATGTCTGTACATGGCAACTCAGTCATAACTCAAAAGATTTTTACTCTTTCGCATTGTGGGATGGATGTATGATTTAAATAAATTCTAATTCTAATTCTAATTCTGTGTGCAGTTGCCACACTTGGAATACTGTGTACAATTAGACCACACTTGGAATATTGTGTACAGTAAGACCACCCTTGGAATATTGTGTACAGTAAGACCACCCTTGGAATATTGCGTACAGTTAGACCACACTTGGAACATTGTATATAGTTAGGCAACATTTAGAATACTGTGCATAGTTAGACCATGCTTGGTATAGTGTGTACAGTCAGACCACATGGTGTACTGTGTACAGTGGGACCACACCTGGAGTACTGTATACAGTTAGGCTACACTGGGAGTAACCACACCTGCATGAAGTGCGTCCAGCTGTAGCTCCTTCAAGACCATGTTAGGGATCTGGAACAGCAGCTGGATGACCTTCAGCCTTTAAGGGAGAGTGAGGGGTTTGATCGGGGTTGCAGGGAAGTAGTCACCCCTAAGTTGCAGGAGGCAGGTAGGTGGGTGACTGCTGGGAGAAGAAATGGGATGGTAAATGGCCCCTTAGCACAGAGCACCCCTGTGGCCATTCCACTGAACAATATGCATGTCACCTTGGTTACAGTTGTGGGGGATGACCTCCCAGGGGAATGCCATGGAGACCAGGTTACTGGCACTGAGCATGGCTCCGTGGTGCAGAAGGGTAAGTGGGAGAGAGGGGAGTGGTAGTAATAGGAAACTCAATAGTCAGGGGACAGACAGGAGACCCAGATGGTATGTTGTCTCCCAGGTGCCAGGGTCAGGGCCATCTCGGATCGAGTCCACATCACTTTGGAGGGGAAGGAAGAGCAGCCAGATGTCTTCATGCATGTTGGTACCAATGACATAGGAAGGAAAAGCAAAGAGATCCTAAAGAGAGAATTTAGAGAGCTAGGTAGAAAGCTGAGAAGCAGGACCCCCAGGGCAGTAATTTCTGGATTGCTACCTGTGCCACATGCCAGTGAGGGCAAAAACAGGATGATTTGACAGATTAATGCGTGACTGGGAAGCTGGTGCAGGGGGCAGGGCTTCAGGTTCTTGGATCATTGGGATCTCTTCTGGGGGAGGTATGACCTGTTCAAAAGTGACAGGTCGCACCTGAACCCGAGGGGGACCAATATTCTCGTGGCCAGGCTTGTTAGAGCTGTTGGGGAGGGTTTAAACAAATTTGGCAGGGGGGTGGGAACCGGAGTGAAGGTACTCAGGACAGGACAGATGGTAAACAAGCAAAGATAGCATGCAGTCAGACTGTCAGGAACGATGGACAGATGATAGGACAAAATTGCCACCAGCAGGGTGAGTATCAGTGCATTTGCAATGCAGAATCAAAAAGGGTAGCAAATGCAGTACTCAAAGTGTTATATATCAATGCACAGAGCATAAGAAATAAGGTGGATGATCTTGTTGCACTTTTACAGATTATCAGGTATGATGTTGTGGCCATCACTGAATCGTGACTGAAGGATGGTTGTAGTTGGGAGCTGAATGTCTAAGATTATATATTATATCTGAAGGATAGGAAGGTAGACAGAGGGGGTGGCATGGCTCTGTTGGTTAAAAAAAGGCATCAAATCAGTAGAAAGATGTGACATAGGACAGGAAGATGTTGAATCCTTGTGGGTTGAGTTAAGAAAATGCAAGGGCCAAAGAACACTGATGGCAGTTATATACAGTAGCTGGGATGTGGACCGCAGATTTCAACAGGAAATAGAAAAGACGTGTCAAAAGGGCAATGTTATGATAATCATGGGAGATTTCAACATGAAGGTAGGTTGGGCAAATCAGGTTGGTAATGGAACTCAAGAGAATGAGTTTGTTGAATGCCTATGAGATGGCTTTTTAGAGCAGTTTGTCATTGAGCCTATGAGGGGATCAGCTATACTGGATTGGATATTACGTAATGAACTGGAGGTGATTAGGAAGCTTAAGGTAAAAAAAAAACCCTTAAAAACCAGTGATCACAATATGATAGAGTTCAACTTGAAATTTGATAGGGAGAAAGTAAAGTCTGATGAAGTCGTATTTCAGTGGAGTAAAGGAAATTACAGTGGTATGAGAGAGGAGTTGGCCAAAGTAATTTGGAAGGAGATGCTGGCAATGATGACAACAGAGCAGCAATAGAACATAGAACATAAAAATCTACAGCACATTACAGGCTCTTCGGACCGCTATGTTGTGTCAACCATGTAACCCACTCTAGAAACTGCCAAGAATTTCCCTAGTATAGTCTTCTATTTTTCTAAGCTCCATGTACCTATCTAAGAGTCTCTTAAAAGATCCTATTGTATCCACCTCTACCACTGTCACTGGCAGTGCATTCCACGCACCCACCACTCTCTGTGAGAAAAACTTCCCTCTGACATCCCCCTTGTACCTACTTCCAAGCACCTTAAAACTATGCCCCCTCTTGTTAGCCATTTCAGCCCTGGGGAAAAAGCCTCTGTCTATCCACATGATCAATGCCTCTCATCATCTTATACACCTCTATCAGGTCACCTCTCATCCTCCATCACTCCAAGGAGAAAAGGCCAAGTTCACTCAACCAATTCTCATAAGGTATGCTCTCCAATCTAGACAACATCCTTGTAAATCTCCTCTGCACTCTCTCTATAGTATCCACATCCTTCCTGTAGTGAGGTGACCAGAAATGAATACAGTACTCCATGTGGGGTCTGACCAAGGTCTTATATAGCTGTAACATTACCTCATGGCTCTTGAACTTAATCCCACAGCTGATGAGCTCCAACACACCGTGCACCTTCCTAACTAGCACTGTCAGCCTGCGCAGCAGCTTTGAGTGTCTTGTAGACATGGACCCCAAGATCTCACTGATCCTTGGGGTACTGCACTAGCAGAGATTCCTCTGGACTGAAGCAGTCCAAGATTTCATTATCCGATCCGAATTGTGTGTACAGCAATCTGATTTGGGTTGTGAGTAAGGCAATATCTGTTATAACTTGAGTTGAACATAAATATATTGCAAGCTGTCATGAGTCATGAATGACTGCCGTGATCTAATCTCATTTGCACCTATGTGATGTGTACGTAGTCACTGAGTAGCTACTTTCCCTAACTTAACAAATGACAATGTTGAGTGCAAGTTTTATGAATTAAAATTTTCATGTCATGGTTTTAACTCCTATAACTGTTATGTGATAGGCCTGAGTTGGCGAAATCAGCCTCAACACTGTATCAACACAATCTGACTGGAATCCTTAAAACTGCTGTGTTGTCCAGGTGGTCTAAAGCCACGTGGAGAGCCATTGACACTGAGTCTGCCATTGCCCTATTGTGGCGATAGGCAAATTGCAATGGGTCCAGGTCCTTGCTGAGGCAGGAGTTCAGTCTAGTCATGACTAACCTCTCAAAGCCTTTCTTCACTGTCGATGTGAGTGCTACCGGGCGACAGTCGTTAAGGCAGTTCACATTATTCTTCTTAGGCACTGGTATAATTGTTGCCTTTTTGAAGCAAGTGGGAACTTCCGCCCGTAGCAATGAGAGGTTGAAAATATCCTTGAATACTCCCGCTAGTTGGTTGGCACAGGTTTTCAGAGCCTTACCAGGTACTCCATCGGGACCTTCCGCCTTGCGAGGGTTCACTCTCGTTAAAGACAGCCTAACATCGGCCTCTGAGATGGAAATCACAGGATTATCAGGTGCAGCAGGGATCTTCACAGCTGTAGTTGTGTTCTCCCTTTCAAAGCGGGCATAGATGATGTTGAGTTCATCTGGTAGTGAAGCATCGGTGCCATTCATGCTATTGGGTTTCGCTTTGTAGGAAGTAACGTGTTGTAAACCCTGCCAGAGTTGCTGTGCATCTGATGTCGCCTCCAACCTTGTTCGAACTTGTCTCTTCACCCATGAAATAGCCCTCTGCAAATCATACCTGGTTATATAAAGTCTGGGCCTCCACATGTGTACTGCATGAAACTGTTCTCAAATCATGTTTTTCTTCAAAAAGACTTGTTCCTCACGTCCAGCTTGTCTTTTATTTGTCCAAGTTTTAAATTTGTGCCTTACTGTGCAGATGGGAACAGCTTTTCTTTTCTCACCTTATTGAAATGAATCACGATCTTGCACTCCTCCTGTTAGTGTTCTTTCTCCAAGATCACTACACTTCTCAATTTTAACCTTAAGGCAGAATTCCTTCAGATCTAGAAACACTGTAATCAATTGTCTGTGCGTCCCCCCAGTGTCCTTCCTGATGTCCAGTGTCAGAAGCAGGTGCAATTCTTGGGTTGTAGTGTAGAAGTAGCCCTTCCACTTTGTTGCCTAGTGAGTTCGTCCCACCTGCCTTTGTTTGACTCCCAGACTCCCACACCTCTTCTATCCATGTACTCATCTAGATTGCTTTTAACTGTTCCTGATATGCCCACCTCTACCACTACTTCTCAGTCCAAATACGCAACACCTTAAACATGAAGGAATTGACCTCGTGTCATTTTTAAATCTCTCGCCTCTGATCTTAAACCTATGCCATCTTGTTCTTGAGATCCAAAAATGTACCTTTCCTGCCTCATCCCCCCATCTAAGAATTCCAAAATCATGCATGCATTGCAAGCCACTCTGACGTACTGTTAGAGCTATTGAGCTGTACAGCATAGACACAGGCCCTCCTGCCTAAAAAGTACATGTCGACCACTGTGTCCAGCCAGCTGGATTGAATATCCTGTGTTCGGCCCATATACAAGTTCTTCTTAAATGATGCTATTGTATCTGCCTCACTATCTACCTCGTTGTGATCTTGCAACTTTTATTTACCTCCACTGTACTTTCTCTGTAACTGTTGCACTTTATTCTGCATTCTGTTATTGTTTTACCTTGTTCTACCTCAATGCACTGTGTAGGAATTTGATCTGTGTGAACAGTGTGCAAGACAAGCTCAGTACAGGTGACAATAATAAAGCAAATCTAATTCCATTTTGATCCCCACAACATATATCACACACAGCACATACGGTTGAAGTCAGAGGTTTACATATGCCTTAGCCAAATACATTTAAACTCAGTTTTTCACAATTCCTGACATTTAATCCTAGAAAACATTCCCTGTCTTAGGTCAGTTAGGATCACTACTTTATTTTAAGAATGTGAAATGTCAGAATAATAGCAGAGAGAATGATTTATTTCAGCTTTTATTTCTTTCATCACTTTCCCAGTGGGTCAGAAGTTTACATACACTTTGTTAGTATTTGGTAGCATTGCCTTTAAATTGTTTAACTTGGGTCAAACGTTTTGGAGCAAGCTTCTCACAATAAGTTGCTGGAATTTTGTTCCATTCCTCCAGACAGAACTGGTGTAACTGAGTCAGGTTTGTAGGCCTCCTTGCTTGCACATGCTTTTTCAGTTCTGCCCACAAATTTTCTATCGGATTGAGGCCAGGGCTTTGTGATGGCCACTCCAATACCTTGACTTTGTTGTCCTTAAGCAATTTTGCCACAACTTTGGAGGTATGCTTGGGGTCATTGTCCATTTGGAAGACCCATTTGCGACCGAGCTTTAACTGATGTCCTGAGATGTTGCTTCAATATATCCACATAATTTTCCTTCCTCATGATGCCATCTATTTTGTGAAGTGCACCAGTCCCTCCTGCAGCAAAGCACCCCCACAACATGATGCTGCCACCCCCATGCTTCACGGTTGGGATGGTGTTCTTCAGCTTGCAAGCCTCACCCGTTTTCCTCCAAACATAACGATGGTCATTATGGCCAAACAGTCCAATTTTTGTTTCATCAGACCGGAGGACATTTCTCTAAAAAGTAAGATCTTTGTCTCCATGTGCATTTGCAAACTGCAGTCTGGCGTTTTTATGGTGGTTTTGGAGCAGTGGCTTCTTCCTTACTGAGCAGCCTTTCAGGTTATGTCGATATAGGACTCGTTTTACTGTGGATATAGATATTTGTCTACCTGTTTCCTCTAGCATCTTCACAAGGTCCTTTGCTGTTGTTCTGGGATTGATTTGCACTTTTTGCGCCAAAGTACATTCACCCTTAGGAGACAGAATGCGTCTCATTCCTGAGCAGTATATTGGCTGCGTGGTCCCATGGTGTTTATACTTGCGTACTATTGTTTGTACAGATGAACATGGCACCTTCAGGCGTTTGGAAATTGCTCCCAAGGATGAACCAGATTTGACATCATTTTCTAACCTCAATCCGATAGAAAATTTGTGGGCAGAACTGAAAAAGCGTGTGCAAGCAAGGAGGCCTACAAACCTGACTCAGTTACACCAGACTCAGGTACACCAGTTCTGTCTGAAGGAACGGAGCAAAATTCCAGCAACTTACTGTGAGAAGCTTGTGGAAGGCTACCCAAAATGTTTGACCCAAGTTAAACAGTTTAAAGGCAATGCTACCAAATACTAACAAAGTGTATGTAAACTTCTGATCCACTGGGAAAGTGATGAAAGAAATAAATCATTCTGAAATAGCTGAAATAAATCATTCTCTCATTCTGACATTTCACATTCTTAAAATAAAGTAGTGATCCTAACTGACCTAAGACAGGGAATGTTTTCTCGGATTAAATGTCAGGAATTGTGAAAAACTGAGTTTAAATGTATTTGGCTAAGGTGTATGTAAACTTCTGACTTCAACTGTATATCAAAATATTATACAACAAGTTAATAAAATATAATTCAAAAGAAAGCACAGCACAGGTAAACAGTAGACAGTACAGTAAACAGCTCACTGTTCTAGTGACAAGACCTCAGTGGTGGCAGGGTATTTATTAGTCTCACAACCTGAGGGAAGAAGATGTTACCCAGTCGGGCAGTCCAGTCCTGATGATTCTGTACCTCCTTCCTGAAGGTAGTGGGTCAAAGAGATTGTGGGATGGTGATACGGATACTCAACATTGCTTTGGGCCCTTCGCTACAACGGTCCTATTAAATATGACAAATAGGAGGGAGGGAGGCCTCGATGACCCTCTCAGTGGCTTTTACTGTCTTCTGTCCAATGCTATGCAGCTTCCAGACCACACAATGATACAGCCAGACAAGACACTTTGTCAGTGCTCCCATAGAAAGTAGTTAGAATGGAGGCAGGGAGCCTCACACTCCTCAATCTCCTCAGAAAGTGTAGGTGCTGCTGTGACTTCTTAAGTAGTTGTGGTCCAGGTTAGATCGTTCATTATCTACACAGCAAGAAACTTTGTGCTCTCCACTCTCTCCACAGCAGAGGCATTGATGTGCAAAGGAGAGTGGTTGACCTGCACCTTCCTGAAGTCCACAACCATCTCATTTGCCTTACCCACGTTGAGAATCAGGTTGTTGTTCTTGCATCATTTGACGAGCCTCGCGACCTCCTCTCTGTGTGCCGACTCATTATTATTGCTGACGAGGCCAGTCACTGCAGTATCATCTGTGAACTTGATGCAGCTTGAGCTGAATTTGCAGTGTGGTCGTAAGTCAGCAGTGTGATCAGCAGCGGAGCAGGTGGTATGGAGTGATGTATGTCTCTCATCATTTTAAATACTTTTTAAGGTCAGCTCTCATTCACTTACATTCCCAGGAGTAAAACTGTGCCTGACAAAGCTCCCAATATAGCACAGGCCCTCTTGTCCTAAAAACATTCTTTGTGGTCTTTTCTGCTCTTGCATATTGAAAGAGTTAATGAAATGCTTTTCTTTATTTTCCACATCAATTGGACATACAGCATCAATTTCTGAGTGTGCACTGAAAGCATAAAACTCCATCACACCTTCCTCTTTTTACCCGTCCATGGCCTAAATCATCAACTGCTTATCCGGTTTTCAGTAATAGATAAACAGAAACTTCTTGTTCAATGATTCCTCCCAGTGTAACTTCAACCATTTCTTTTTGTCCCACGTCAGGTTGCACTACAATTGTTGTCCCGTTTTCTTGATCTGTGCTTGTCACTATTTATTGTTTTTGTAATTACCATGTATAAGGTTTACTCTGAGTTTCACGAGTGCAGGGAATTTCTTTGCACCCTGGTGTATTTGACAATAAACTAACCTGAATCTATTGCCACCCCACCCCCATCTCAAATTTAATTGTATAACCACAGATGCTATCTATCTCCTTGGCAAGCGTCTGAGGTGAAGTAGTTTGAATATTGTCACATGTCAAAATAAGCTTCTGACCACATATCCAGTTATCAGGAAAACACCTTTGTTTTGATTTAATCGCTGTAAAAACAGTAACAGTTTATTCCTGTCCCTAGCCATCTGCAATGTAGATCTAGACTTTACTATTGTAGCACAATGTCTTGTTCTTCTTTCCATAATATTGAGAGAATTCAAAGCTCTCATTCCTGTTCACCTATCTCTCCTGTATTTACAATCTATGTTCGATCTCAGCACCTTGATATGAAAATGCTTTTGCCATTATAGTTTTAACTTTTCGGTGAACTGGAAAAGTCTAGTGATACCATTGATAAGCAATAATAGAAAATACTCAGTGAAATCCAAGAGCTCCTTTTGGCTTGAATAGGTTAGCAGAGCCACTTTGTCCAAACATCCTGCCTGTTAGGCTACTGGCATTGAGGGCAGCAGTGAAGGTCCTCCATCTCTGGTGGTGTTCAGGGCTTCCTTCATCATGTCAGTATCTTCCTCTCAGTTTTCACTATTGTCAGCCATGCAAGTCCTAGCTGGAGACTCAGGAATACCATCTCACTCAGATGTAGAAGGGTTCTTCATTGCTGTTTCCGTAACCATTTTGTTTTACCGGTCAGGTTTGTTAGCCCTGAGCTGAACCTCCGAACCTGAAGCACCAGTGGATGACTCTTAGTCTGCCATCTACCCTTTGACCTGTTTGTCATGGGTGACCCTACTAAGAGCCAAACCACAAAGCCCTAACTCCAGCCAACATCGCTCTCTGGGTCACTGAGGTACACAAGCCTCCAAACCCAACGATAAGGTGTGTGTTGCAAGGGCGTGGCGGTGGTACGAACCCAAGTGCTGAACACAGGCGCGGAGGCCGAGTCGGGAGGCATTATGGTCATAGCGAGCGTGGATTTGGTGTCCAGAGAGAGTCTTTAGCTGAAGTCTTGGTTTTAGTAGAGAATTCAGGAACAATGCTAGAACTAGGACTGATAGTCCTAAGAACCATAGAACGAGGCTACTCATACAGGAGTCGACCAACGAACTAGCAACTGCTTCTTCTTCGAGTTTTTATGGCAGTTGGCATCCACACTGTTGCATTACTGCCATCTTCAGGATTTATTGTCCCTCATTGTCCATTCACTTTAAAGCTGCCTTTCCAGTCCCATCGCCCTTAAAAAACTAAACCACCATTTCCTCCCCTGATCACTCTCCCCACATTCCAATAAACCTTTAACACTGTTCTCTACCAGTCCTATTTTGTGTAATTGTTGTAACATTTGTTGCCTTTCCTGTGCAAATTTCTGGCATGAAATAAGGATATACTCTACTGTTTCGGTCTCCTGACATTGATCGCAAAAACCTGTTGGATGCTTATTTATGATGGTCAGAGTGCCATTAAGGTTGCTGTGGCCAATTCTCAGTCTACTTATAATTACTTGCTCCTTCCGCTTTACTCCCCTACTTCTTCCCATATCTACTCTGTTCTGAATTGAACGCAAATGTCTTCCTTTTATTGCTCTATCCCAATGCTGCTGCCACTGTTGATGTATCCTTCTCCACACTATGCTCTTCCCCTCTGATTTTGATAGTTTAATACTGACCTCTACAGATCCTTTTTTGACTGCTGTTTTTGCCAGCTTATCTGCGGTCTCATTTCCCATAATACCCGAATGTGCTGGAACCCACATGAATGCAATATTTTTGCCTTGTCTAGCCAGTCTCGAATTTGCAAACAGGATTTCATAAAGCAGATCCTGGTGACCTCTAGCTGTACCTGCCTTAATGCTTGTAAGGGCCGACACAGAATCGCTACATATCACAATTTTATTACAATCAACCTGCTCACTCCATTCTAGTGCTAACAATATGGCAAACATTTCAACTGCCTATACACTCAAGCAGTCAGGTGTTCTCTCGCTAATTTCCACTCGATAACTTGGTACAACAATTGCAGACCCTGTTGCACCTGTTTCTGGATCCTTTGATCCATCAGTAAAAATCTGTATGACTTTATACTTGCATTCCCTATAACTATGATATTCACTGAGTATATCAGCTGTTTTATTACTGTGCTTAATCTTAAGCAATTCCAAATCTACAGAGGGATTTTCTAATACCCAGAAAGGTCTGACAGGCCACACCACACTTGGACAAAACTTTTTATCGTATACACCCATATCTTTTTGCTGTTTGCTCTCCTGTCCAGCCAAAACTTTCTTTTTGTAGGATGCAACACCCTTTTTGTAGGATGGCTATCATCATGCCCCCTTAAGTTAATCCAGTAATTGGCCTCCAGCTGTTTACGCCGCAGTCCCAATGGCATCTCATTTGCCTCAACTTGGAGTGCACACACTGGGGAAGTTCTAACCGCTGTCAAGCACACCCTTAGAGCCCGAGCTTGCACGATATCCAGTTCTGCCAGCACAGATTTTGCTGCTGACCCGTATACAATACTTCCATAGTCCAATCTTGATCTTATTAATGCTACATAAATATACTTCAGTGATGCAAAATCAGCACCCCATTCCAATCCAGCAAGACACCTCATGACATTTATCATATTTTTACATTTAGTAACTACATATCTAACATGTTCTCTCCATGTTAATCTCAAGTCAAAGTGCACTCCCAAAAACCGAAAACTTTCAACTCTCTCCAGGTTACTTCCATACAGATTCAAATTAAGTCCCCTGAACTTTTTCCTTGTAAAGAACATGGCTTTTGTCTTCTCCACTGAAAATTTAACACCCCACTTTGTCCCCCACTCTTCAAATTGATTAATTACATCTTGCATTTTCATAACTATATGTTCAATATTTCTCCCTCTTTTCCACAAAGCCCCGTCATCTGCAAACGATGACTTCCCCACTTCCATTGGAATATTTACGAATATATCATTTATCAAAATGGAGAATAAAGTTGGACTCACTACACTCCCCTGAGGCGTCCCGTTTTCTACAACGTACTGGCTTGATAGATCTGATCCTGAATAGTTCTCCCGTTTAAAAAGTCCTTAACCCAATTGAACATTGCCCCCCCACAATTCCCATTAAATGTAGCTTGATTAGGAGCCCCTCTTTCCATAACATATCATAAGCTTTCTCAACATCAAAAAAAACTGCAACCTCTGTCTCTTTATTTACTTGAGCTTTTCTCATTTCATCCTCTGGACACAACACTGGATGCATCGTATTCCTCCCTTTCCTGAACCCGCTTTGATACGTAGCCACCATACCTCTACTTTCCAAGAAGTACACTAACCCCTCATTTATCATACATTCCATAAGTTTACATACATGTGACGTCAAGGCAATTGACCTGTAGTTTTCTGGCCTGCTGGCATCTTTCTCAGGTTTCCTTATTGGAATAATTATTGCCTCTTTCCAGCTCCCTGGTATTCTCCCTTCATCCCAGACTTTGTTATACAGAAACAGTAGTTTCTCCAGACTTCCTTCACTCAAGTGTTTTATCATACTATAACATATTTCATCTTTACCTGGTGCAGTCTTTCCTGTTTTATCTAGTGCCTTTCTTAATTCTCCCATGCTGAAAGGGACATCTTGTACACTGTCAAGGTTAGTTTTCCCACATAAAGCCTCCATATTTTCAGCTTTTGTTCTCTCTCTACCTCTTCTTCCCTTCTCAGACAAATTATCGGAACTATGTACCATAACAAAAGTGTTTGCCAACAACTCTGCCTTTTCCTTATTTGTTACTGCAGTCACAGTTCCATCAACCAGAACTGGGTACCTCCACTCTCTCCTGTCCCCTCCCATCCTTTTTATCATTCCCCCACATCTCTCCTACTTGAATTGTGTTTCCAATTGAATCACAATACTTTCTCCAGTGCATTCTTTTATCATGTCTTATTGTCCTCCTGCCTGAGCTTGTTTGTACTGAATCATATGTTGGAAGTTATGAGTTCCTTTAACCAGTTTAAATGCCTTATTTCTATTTCTCACTGCTTCCTTACAATTATCATCCCACCATGGTATTATTCTTCCTTTACTTTCAGGAATGGATTCTAATGCAGCTGATATTATACCTTGTTTTAATGTGCTGTCAATGTTTCTATGTCCATTCCATCACTGACCTGACTTAGATATCTATCACTTTTTTCCAGAAATTCCTCCCAATTGGCTTTCTCAAGGATCCATTTCCTACCTGTGTTCTCTGTGACCAATGAAGCAGAAATATTTATCTTGCACCAGATTGGGTAATGATCACTCCCTACAGTTCCTTGTTGGTACACTAACCAATCACACACTGATGCAATGGAGATTGATACTAATCAAGCACAGATTCTTTACTTGTATTAACATCAATTCTAGTACTACTGCCATCATTTAGGCACATTAAATACTTCTCATCTAGCAACTCCTCTATTACCTGACCATTGATGTCTGTTCTATCACTCCCCCATAATACATTATGTCCATTAAAATCACCACACCAAACAACGTTACTACTATTCTGCCCTTCTATCTCCTCAAGCTTGTTTAACTCTAGTCTTTTGCATGGATTATAATAATTCACAATCACCAACTCTTTCCTTTCAGCCCATATTTTTACTACCACATACTCTTGTTCACTTCCTACACCTAGTATTCTATAAGGAATACCTTGCTTTACATAAGTTGCACATCCTCCTCCTCCATCCTCTCTCCTGTCTCGCCTTACTGCCTCATAACCATATAAAACAAAACCTAAATTAGGTTTTAATCAGGTCTCCTGGATACACACAACATCTGGCTTTTCTCTCCTACTTGCTATAAACTGCCTGAAATCTTGTCCATTAGCAATCAGGCTTCTTGCATTCAATTGAAGAAGTAGCATTATTAGTAATATCAACCCACGCATACTGTCTCTTGACTTGACTGTACCCTGAGTTCATCGTTTACTTCTTCCCATTTTAATCCTATCATACCCAAATGGTGCTCTGCAGCTTTCACAATAATCTGAATCCTTTCAGGTTTAGATTTGATCTCATTCGTTGCGTTTACCACTCCTGCTATAAAAGTCACCAATTTCTTCTTCTCTATCCATGCATGCTTCTTATCTTGCCTTTCTTTAGCTGCCGCTTACTCTTTGCTACACCCTCCCTCATTCATTTTCTTCTGTCCTGCCAACTTGACTGCCTCAGCATATGAGACTTTTTCCTTCACCCTTCTCTGCTGCACCTCCACCTCTTTTTTCAACACTTCACATCCCCAGTACGCTACACTATGGTTACCTCCACAATCACAGCACTTTGGTCTCACTCCCTCTCCACATTTTCCGTATTCACGTTCCCCACCACGCCTTGCACATCTTCTCTTTCCTTTGCACACTTTGGCCACATGCCCAAACTCCTGGCAATTGAAACACCTCATAGGTTTTGGTATATATTCTCTTACATCGTATCTTATAAATCCAAAATATAACTCCTTTGGAAGCACCTTATCCTCAAATTCTACCAGAACAGTTTCAGTCTCCCTTTTCTCTGCTCCCCTTGTCACTCTTTTCACACTCTTCACTGAACTATTCCTCACCCTCAAGTTCTCCACTAGCTCCTTCATATTAACACTGAGGGGAACCCCGGATATCACCCCCTTGCAACCATTGACTCCTTGTTGTGGTCACAGGGTCTTTATCCTGCAGTTTCTGATGGGAAGCAGGTGGGAATGATTGGAATTTAAATGAGGTGATTGAGGCCTAATTCCTGAAGTAAATAGCATGGTGGGGGATTGCCAGAAGGGACCATGACAGTATCCCCCCCCCCCACTCAACGGGAGCCTCCAGGCGATCCTCCAGGCCTGTCTGGATGGTCCCGATGAAAGTCCTGGATGAGGGAAGGGTCTAGGATGAAGGAGCAGGGGACCCAGGAATGATCTTTTGGACCGTACCCTTCCCAGTCTACCAGGTATTGGAGACCCCTGCCCCGACGGCTCACATCTAGTAGTCATCGGACGGTGTATGCCGGATGGTTGTCGATGATACAGGCAGGTGGGGGAGTCTCGGCAGGGGGCAGAGGGCTGATGGAAACTGCCTTTAACTGAGACACATGAAAGGTTGGGTGGATACACATGGATCTTGGCAGCTTTAGGCAGACCGCTATGGGATTGATTACCTTTTCAACCTTGAATGGTCCCAGGAAGCGAGGGGCGAGTTTCTTATGTTCGTTCTTGAGTGGGATGTCCTTGGAGGCCAGCCACACCATCTGCCCAGGTTGGTACTCCGGCACCGGAATGCGGTGTCGATCGGCTGTCTTCTTATTTCGATTTGTTGATCTGAGTAGGGCCGGGCGTGTCTCGCATTTGAGTCCATTCCCAGTGCCCCCATTGTGACAGAACGAACCAGCCAATCATGGACCCAGCAACACAGACACTAGAGATGAACTCTCGCCATCCAAGATTCTGTAGTGTCGAAACACCCCCCCACCCCCACCCGCCCGAGTCGTCCTTAGTCCTGGAGAGCCTCTTCGGTCGCCCGGAGGCTCCCGTAGAAGTGGGGTACCATCATGGTCTGGTCTGTGAAGTCCGCATTCTGGTTCACGGTCCGATCCATGGACTCAGGACTCCGGGTCCCCTTGTTTGATTTAATTATAGGCACCTGATTCCCATCTTGGGGCTTGGAATATAAGTAGCCTTGGGGGTAAGTGTGAGCTGCTGGTTTGTCTTGTCAAGATTCCCTAGGAGCAACCTGCCGGTGGAAGGCTAGAGCGGCTTCTTGCCACCTTTAAGCTGCATTAGAGAACCATCACTTCATGGAGCTTTGCTGTCGGTAGTCAGAGCCGTCTTTGCGGTATGGATTCGGCTGTTTCCTGAGCCAGCTGAGTGGCTGCCAGCCACTCCGAGCTAAGTAGGGAACCGGCTGTTTCCACAGCCAGCTGAGGTTGCTGGCCGAACTGCGACTCGGAGCAACCCCGATGCAGAAAAGGAACTTTCTGTTGTTCTTTGGTGTTTGTCTCTTCTTGTCCTTGCCTCCATGGGGTAAGTCAGGCCATTTTGCTGTTGCCCTGTGGGGGGGATCTGTCTTCTCCTCGCCTCCGTGGGGTAAGTCAGGCCGTTTTGCCGTTGCCCTGCGGGGGCACCTGTCTTGTCTTTTCTTGACTTTGCCTCTGCTGGGTAAGTCCGGCCATTCTGCCATTACCCAACAGGTGGACCTGTCCCACCTTGGTGTGGAGATAAAAGTTGAGTCCCAACTTATTTAAGGTTAAGTCTTGGCTCTGTCTATGTACTGTCCAGTCTCGTGTTAGTGTCGTGTTAAAGATGAGTCCCGGCTTTTCGATGGATAAGTCCCGGTTCTATGTTGATGTACAGTTCCCAGTCTGTCTCTGGGTTCCAGCCTCTGAGTTATCAGTCTCCGCATTCCGAGAACCCAAGCTCGATGATCCCGCAGCCAAGCTCCAAGAACCCAAGGCTCGACGATCCCGCAGCCAAGCTCCGAGAACCCAAGCCTCGACAATCCCACGGCCAAGCTCCAAGAACCCAAGCCTCGACAATCCCACGGCCAAGCTCCAAGAACCCAAGCTCGATGATCCCGCAGCCAAGCTCCAAGAACCCAAGGCTCGACGATCCCGCAGCCAAGCTCCAAGAACCCAAGCCTCGACGATCCTGCAGCCAAGCTCCAGAACCCAAGCTCGATGATCCCACAGCCAAGCTCAAGACCCAAGACCCCAACCTGCAGCCAAGCTCAAGACCCAAGACCCCAGCCTCAAGCCAAGCTCAGGCCTCTAGACCCCAGCCATGTCCTGTCCTGAAGCCATGTCATGTCCTTGCCTGGTTCTGGGGTCCGAGCCCGAGGAAACACCCAGGTTCTGGGTCCTTGTCCAGTCTCGGGCTCGGAGTCCAAGCCTTGTCTCTTAGTCCATGGTTTCTAGTCCTGGTCCTGCTTTCCCTAGCCCAAGTCTGCGTTCTTGTCCCTGCCCCTTGCCTGAATCCTGTCACGTCCCTACTCTAGTCAAGTCCTGTTCCTTGTACTTCAGTGTCTGTGTCTCGCATTTGGGTCCGTTCCCAGTGCCCCCATTGTGACAGTGTGGTACTCTTGGAGAAATGTATCTATGTAGTTGTGTATAATTTAGTTCCACATGTTGTCTGAACCCACATACCTGTGATGTTGCTGTATGTATTTCATTGTAACTGTTCCTCATCACACGTGTGCACATGACAATAAACTCACCTTGATTTGATATGTCTTGCACAGATAAGGTCAAAGGTCAGAATCTTTCTCCATGGTCTGGTATTAAAACAAGAGGGATTGAGTAGGTTTAAGGAGAGAACAGGGAGTTTTGAAGGGGATTAGAGGGGATGAGGGTTTACACAGAGAGTCGGTGACATCTGGACTGTACTGTCAGAGATGGCATCATATATAACCACTGTTTAAGAAATAGTTAAACAGATACTTCAATAGATGGATAGTGACCTGGGCAAGAGGGCTGTCATGGAGACAGTGAGCCTAGAGATCTGTTTCAGTACGGTGTGACTGTGACGGGAAAGTTGCTGCTGTTTGACACTGAAGAGCCTTTGACTACAGAAGGATGTTATTCATATATTTAGACAAACATTAAGGTAATAGGCTCTTCCAACCCAGTGGGCTCACACCCCCCAGTTACACCCACGTGAACAATTAACAACTAACCTGTATGTCTTTGGAATGTGGGAGGAAACTGGAGCACCTGGAGGAAACACACACAGTCACGGGGAGAACATGCAGACCCCTTACAGACAGCAGTAGAACTGAAACCCAGGTCATTGGCAGGACAGTAGTGTTATGCTAACGGCTACACTACCCGAATGAACAGCTACATTGGACAGTGATGGCAGGTGCGACTTAATCCTCATAAATAGTGATACTTCATACTGGGAAGGTCCAGTAAGGGTGGGACAGACAGCAGGACAGGGTAACCCAGAGGTGTATTGAGCAACAAAGGGATCTTGCTGCACAAGGTTCCTGAAGGTGGCAGCACAGGTCAATAATGTGGTGAAGAATATATATGAGATATTTGGATGGACAGATGTCTGAGTGAGAGTCAGGACTGGTGGCTCAAGGTTCTGAGGTACAGAATGCTACGAGCATGAAGAGGATGGAATGGTCAGAGAGGGGACTGTTTCTGATCTGGGACGTTTCAGTTGTACCTAAAGAGGATCTCCCAGGGTGTGGGGGGTGTGGGGGTTTCATCCAGTGAGACTTTAGGAGCTAACATGTGAAGTAGTAAGGGAGGTGATGCCTTCGATGGGATTGTTGTGTATTTGTCTCCACCAGCAGACCAAGCAGGGTCAAGCACATTAAGTTCCAGGAGGAATGGCCATTGTGCAGTGCTCATTTTGAGAGTGGCTGTTTTGAGGTCAATGTGCAGATGCTTTGACAGGTGAAGCTTTAGTGAGGTGGCTGACAGGTGACCAGGTGCAGTCGGTCAAGGTATGGTGTTCCCTTTTCTTTATTATAACCCAGTGTTAACTGCAGAGGTAGAAATGGCAGTCAGCAGAGTTGTATACCCCTCTGGTGAGATGTGAGCAGTCCAGAGTCTCTGGAGTGTGTCCGGCTGCAGCTTCCCTCAGACCTCATGGATCGATGGGAACAGAAACTGGGCTCAACAAGTCCTGGCATTTAAATTGTCCAAGCACCAGCTCATCCTCTGTTGGACCCAAGCCCCACCACAGCGATACTCTGGATCACTCCCAGCCCTTACTCAACATTTCCAAATCGGTGTGGCCCTTAGATGGATCAAAGATCACTCAGGGTTTAGGTGGACAGACTCCTCTTCAACTTCTCTCCACTCCACTCACTCCAACTTCTCCTGGAATATGCCTCGACCTCACTGCTGACTCCGTCTTGCATGCACACATATCAGCCCTTGGATCAGCATCTCCCTCATTTGCATCTTCATTGCAGTGATCGTTTACCACAATTTTGCATACAAGAAGTGTTATTAATAGAGTCAAATTTCTTGCTTTGAAAACCACCAGTAAGCCATCACCCACCTTCAGTAGCGCCATCTTAAACTGGATGACAATGAACTTTAATTTAAACATTTATCATTGCAGAAAGGATCAGAGAAGGTTCAGGATTCAGGGGAGAGAACAAGGATATCATGGAATCAGAATCAGGTTTAATATTTGTTAACTTTGCAGCAGCAGTACAATACAATACATGACAAATAAAAAACATACCAGCATTACGAAGTATGAGGTGTTGGAGGTCTTGAAGCAGATTAGATTGGACGGATATGATGTTGGGCCCTGACCAGTTCTATCTGAAGATGTTGTGGAAGCAAGGGAGGAGAATGCTGAGGCTCTGACAGATATTTTATACCTTCTTCAGCCTTTGGAGAGGTGCTGGAAGATGGGAGGATGGCTCATACTGGGCTGTTATTAAACAAGGGCTGTAATGACAAGCTGGAGTACTACAGCCTGTGAACCAAATTCCAGTAGCTGGAAAGATATTGCAGGGGATTCTGAGAGACAGGATTGCTGTGCATTTGAAAGGCAATGATTTTGGTTTTGTGTGTGGGAAATCACTTCCCTTTCCCCTTTGGCTCCCAACTCTCCGCGATCACGTAGTTGTCTGGTGTTTTTGCCATACCACCTGACTGCACCATAGGGCGGTGTCAGCCCATCCCTGTCATGGTCAGAAGAAGAGAAGGCAAGTTGGGGGAACCCTGGATGATGCAGAACATCAAGGTTTCAATTAGGTAACAGAAGGAACTGCCAGGTGAAGGAATACGGTATTGAAAGATTCACTTGATATTCACAGGTTTCTCCATTCATGTAAGAGATGGGGCTTCCCAGGCTGAGCCAGGGTTAAGTCCCATCCCTGGTTGCCCTCAACAAGGTTGTGTTGAGTTGCCTCTTGAATGGCTGCAATCCTTGAGGTGAGGGAATTGTTAAGGTGGGAATTCCAGACCTTTGACCCAGTGAGGATGAAGGAATGGCAATATGTTTCTAATTCAGGACGGTGGGGGTGTGGAGGGCACCTTCCAGAACGGGGGCTCCCCATGCTTTTGCTGCCCTGGCCCTTCCAGCTGGTACAGGTGGTGGGTTTGGATGGCACTGTACAAGGAGTCTCGGTCAGTTGCTGCAGTGCCTCCTTTGAATGGTACAAACTGTGTGTCAGTGTGGAGAGAATGGAGAAATGACCTGCCACCCTGACTACACCATCACTTTTTCTCAGTTTCTCTGTCTCAGGGTTCTCAAGATGAAGTAAAGCCTTTTGTCTCTGGGACTACTGACATGTCTCCATCCTCCTTCTCGGAACGCGGTTTCACCTCTGTATGCAATTGATTGGGTTCATTTCCTTCTCCATGCCATCCATGTGTGTGTGTGGAGGGGGTGTGATGACTGCAACTGGAAAGACCTTCAGCACCCCCTCCACACACCCCTCCCTCCCCTCCCCCAATGCTTCCCTCCCATAAACTCACTGTACACACAGGTGTTTTAACCCTTTTCTCATCCCTCCCATCACCTCTTTCCCACCTGCCCAACCTCCCCCGAGATGTTCATCCCTACTCCTAATCTGTCCATTTCCTCTTCCCACCTGGCCAGCTCCTCCCTACATGCTCATTCCTCTCCCCACCTGTATATCTCCCCTCCCCATCTGTCGAGCCCATCTCGCCACTTACACCCCCCTCCACTTGCCACCCCCACCTCACCTGTCCAACCTCCTTCCTCATCTGTCCATCTCCATTCCCCATCTGCCTGTCACTCCCCCACTTTCTAGTCCCAGCTATCTATCCCCCTCCTCTCCTAGTCCCAAATGTCTATTCCCATTCCACACCTGCCATCCCCCACCTCATTCCACCTGTCACCTCCCCCCTCTAGCCCATCCCCGCGTGGTGATCTTTACTGGCAACCTTTCCACTTCCCTTACCAGTCCCGACGGAGGGTCTCATACTGAAGCATCAGTCCACGCCTTTTGCCTCCGCAGAGGCTAGCTAACCCAGAGTTCTTCCAGCGTTCAGACTTTTTCTTCGTGTTTTCAGCTTTGCTCTTACTCATCTCCTCTGTGACAACGAAATGATCTTGTTCAGTGGGGCTAAGGTGACTCCTAACTCATTACATCAGAATCAAGAGGGTAACTGAGGAGAGAGGAGGTCTCCTTAGGGATCGAAGGAGAGATCGTGCATGTCGTCAGGATTTATGGCTGAGGTCCTAACCATTACTTGTCATCCGTTATTGTCAGGGAGAAGGGCACAGAGAGTGAGGGGAGGATGGTATGCCAACATTCTCGAGCAGGCCTGCATCGAAAAAGAAGAAATGCCTGAAACATTGGAGCACAGTAGGGTGGAGAAATGCCCAAGGCAAGGTAGATGAAGGGTCTCAGCCCAAAACGACGACTGTTTATTCCTGTTCATAGATGCTGCATGACCTGCTGTGCTCCCCAACCAAGTGTATTGCTCCAGATTTCTAGCATCTGCAGTACCTCTTATGTCCAGGATGGGATCTATCCAAGGTGATATAGCGTGCAAGGAAGAAGATAGCTGGGATCTGATGGAGAGGTGAGGTACCAGATGACTGGAGGATGGCTAATGTTTTCCCCTTATTTAAAATGGGCAGCAGGGAGAAGCCTGGAGATTACAGGTTGGTAAGCCTTCCGTCAGTGGTGGGCAAGGAGGTGGAGAAGGCTCTGAGGGATAGGATTTATGTTCACTTGGAAAGGCAAGGTCAGCCTGGCTTTGTGAATGGGAGATCAGGAGTCACTGATCTTACTATTTTTTGCGGAGCTATCTGAGAAAATTGATGAAGGCAAATTGGTAAATATGGTTCACATGGACTTCAGTAAAGCTTTTGACAAGGTCCTGCAGGGTAAGCTGGACCAGAGGTTCAGGCACAAGGGATCAGAGTCATATTTGATGAGTGAGTGTAAGACTGGTCTGGTTGTAGGAGGCAGGATGTGGGAGTGGATGGGTGTTTATCTGACTGGAGTCTGTAACAATGGTGTAGCACAGGGTCAGAGTTCATTGTGTCACATGATCGGCAATAATGAATTATCTATTGAGGCAGGTTTTATTAAAAAAACAAGCTAACATTTATTAAACTCTGCTCAACAAATAGCGAAAAGTATTCAAACGACTAACTTAACTGGAAGTTAACTGCTATACGGCAACTGTGGAACAGTTCTTAAAAGGGCAAATGCGAAAACAGTTCTTAAAGTGGTAAATTCAAACCCAGTCTTAAAATGGTAAATTCAAAAGTCCAAGTGATTTACACAGTCAATACTCTGGAAACAGATTTCTTCGAAGACGTGACGTTACTGCTGATTCTCCAAAGGATTCACAATGAAGGAAATAATACGGCTTAAAGAAACTGACCTTTTCCTGGCGAGTGAACACTGTACAACTTCCCTGCTCTTGCAGGAGCTATCTCAGACACAGGTCACTATATTATGAACAAACCCTCAATAAGGTCGATCCGTTATAAAGCCACCAAACAACTCCAACTTTATTCCGATTTTTCAGGTTCCCATCCTTTAATAGAGTCTTCACTCTCCAATACTACTGTAAAGGAAAAATTATAGATGCAACACACAAACCTGGCAGCAGTGGGTGAAACTGCCAGCACCAACCTTTGCACCTTAAAATAGAAAGGAAAACTCCGTTTTAAAACGAAACTGCATCATGACAAATACGCAGCATAACGGAGTAACTGACGAACTAATACAAAACTAAACTGAAAACCTAACTGCGTCACACCAGGGGGGTTCCTTTATACCTGTTGAGAACAGGTCATCATGCGACCTCACACTGGCAGGAAAATTACATCAAGTGACCTCCGCAAAACCATTACATCATGCTCATAAAACAGTCACAAGATACCCACAGGGTATGTAACAATTGTTTGCAAGATTTATCAATGAATGTCAGGCATTCAACCATAAGATTACAGATATCACAATAATCAGTGGAGGTGCAGACAATAAAAGAGGTTGTCTAAGGATCGAGGGAGTCAGATCATCTGGAAGATTGGGTGAAGCTGTGGTGGCACACACAAAATGCTGGAGGAACTCAGCAAGTCAGGAAGGGAATGGACCATAGATGTTTTGGGTCAAGACCCTTCATTAGAATTCCACAGATGCTGCCTGACCTGCTGAGTTCCTCCAACATTGTGTATGTACTGCTCCAGATTTCTAGCATTTGCTGAATCTCTTGTATCTTCATTGGCAGAGGGAATTTAATTCAGTATGAGGTAAGCACTTTGAGAGGACAAATTCTGACAGGATAGAGAAAGTCAATGTAAGTCTTGGTGTTGATGTTCAGAGGTACCTTGGGGTTCAGGTCCACAGCTCTGTGAATCTGGTGACACTGGTGGACAGGGTGCGGAAGGAGGCATGTGGTAAACACTGGCCTTCCCAGACCAAGGCACTGAATCCAAGAGGTGGGACATTATGTTACAACTGGATGAACTGTTCCCAGCAGACAGTCACCAGCCCCACAGCCTACCAGTTACCCGATCCTCCCCACAACCACGTTCTCTTTGGTTGAGAGAAAAGGAACTACAATGATGTTTAACAGCAACTCCTTCAAGCTCACCTGCAGGAACAGCGAAATTTCTCCCTGAAGACCCCCCTGTCCCTTGCCTGCATCATCTCCTCCTTGTAAATGTGGTCCTTGTCTGAGTACCTGCAGCCGAAGATCAGGGTCATCACACACAGATCCCCTCCTGTGGAGGCACAGGGCAGAGGTCACTCAGCTGGGGGAATGGGGCACAAAAGCAAGACAGGGGGTGGAGGGAGGTGGAATCGAGTATGAACAGAGAAAGGAAAGGGAGAGAATGAGAGACATTGAGGGAGAAGGAGGGATAACAGGGAGAGAAGAGAGGGAGGGAGAGGGGGAGAGAAAGAGAAAAGAAGATAGAGTGGAAGAAATGGGAGTGGGGAAGGAGAAGGCAAGGAAGGGAGAGTTGCGGGAAGAGTAGGGGAGGAGAGAGTGGGGCGGGAGGAGAGAGTGGGGGGAGGGAGAGAGTCGGGGGAGGGAGAGTGTGGGGGAGGGAGAGTGTGGGAGGAGGGAGAGATTGGGGAGCAGAGGGAGAGGGTGAGGGCCGCGGGAGAGAGTGGGGGGTGGAGGGAGAGAGTGGGGAGGGGAACTCCGAAGGCTAGGCAGCATCTTGGAAAAAAGTACAGTTGAAGTTTTGGGCCAAAACTCTTCAGCAGGAAAGGTTTCAAGAAAAAAAACCTGAGGAGTAGTTTTAAAAGGTGGGGTCGAGGGAAGAGAGAAACACAAGGTGATAGGTGAAACATGAAGGGCGTGGGATGAAGTAAAGAGCTCGGAAGTTGATTGCTGAAAGAGATGCTGTTCCACAAAGGAACACCAAGCCATTGTCTCCCACACCATCACCAACCCTACCGACTCTAGAGTTCTCCCATCCGCCGCCACCAGCCTCATAGTTCCCACACCCCGCACCTCCAGTTTTTACCTCCTACCCAAGATCCACAAACCTGTCTGCCCAGGTGGACCCATTGTTTCAGCTTGTACCTGACCCACTGAATTCATATCTGCATACCTCAACTCTGTTTTATGCCCCCAGTTCAGTCTCTTCCTACATACATGACACCTCACATGTTCTGGATCTTTTCAATAATTTCAGGTTCCCTGGCCCCCATCATCTTCTTTTCACCATGGATGTCCAGTCCCTATACACCTCCATCCCCCACTGGGAAGGTCTCAAAGCTCTCCATTTCCTGCTGGACACCAGACCCAACCAGTTCCCTTCCATCACCACTCTCCTCCATTCAGTGGAACTTGTCCTCACTCTCAATAATTTCTCCTTTGGCTCCTCTCTTCTTTCAAACAAAAGGTGTAGCCACGGGCACTCTCATGGGGCCCAGCTATGCCTGCGTGTTTGTCGGCTACATGGAACAGTCTACGTTCCAAGCCTACAGGCTCCATCCGTTCCTTTGAGTCGAGTAAGACTCCCGGAAGCGACGGCTTACCTGCTGAGTTGTACTCGACTCTGTGGACCTGGATGGGCCCAGACCTGCTGGAAGTGTACAACGCTATGCTTCTGGCCAGCTGCATGTCAGAAGGAAGGGCATCATCACCCTCATCTACAAGCAGAAGGGGGAAAGGGAGGACATTTGGAATTGGAGGCCCATCTCTCTCCTGAATGTGAATTACAAGATCCTGTCAAAGGCTATCGCCAACAGGGTCAAGTCTGCTCTGGGACAGGTGATCCACCCAGACCAAACCTATGCTGTACCGGGCAGGAAGATCTCGGACAGCCTCGCGCTGCTGAGGGACACCATCGCCTACGTGCAGGACAGGGGGGTGAACACCTGCCTGGTCAGCTTGGAGAAAGCCTTCGACAGGATATCACAACGTACATGGCGGGTGGGAAACAGACAGCTTCTCCATCAGGTCTGGAGTCAGGCAGGGCTGCCCTCTCTCCCCATCTTGTTTGTGTGCTGCATTGAACCCTTTGCGGAAGCCATCAGGAGGGATGAGGACATAAGAGGGGTGGCACTGCCAGGCAGTGGAGGGACCCAAGTGAAAACCTCCCTATACATGGATGATGTCACCATCTTCTGCTCTGATCTGAGCTCAGTTCGCAGGCTGATCAGGCGAACAGTTCGAGCTAGCGTCGGGGGCCAGGGTCAACCGCACGAAGAGCGAAGCCGTGCTCTTCGGCAACTGGTCTGACCGATCCAGCGTCCCCTTCACCATCAGGTCTGATCACGTGAAGGTGTTGGGGATCTGGTTCGGAGGGGCTGAGACGTGCAACAAGAACTGGCAGGAGCGGACTGCCAAGGTGAAACAGAAACTGGGACTGTGGGGAGGGCGGATAACGGGCAAGAACCTGGTCATCAGGTGTGAGGTGCTCTCAGGGCTGCTGTACTTGGTGCAGGTCTGGCCCATCCCCCGCTCCTACAGCTCGGAAATCACCCGGGCTGTCTTCAGATTCGTCTGGGGATCCAAGATGGATCGGGTCAGACGGGCCACCATATACAAGTCTCTGGACAATGTCGCCCTCACCCTGATGGCCAGCTTCGTGTGTGGCTGCATCAGGTTGTGTGTAGAACCCAGATATGTGGGCACCAAGTACCAGTATGTGCCCAGGTTCTACCTGTCGCCCTGGCTACGAAGGATGGGTGTGGCCCCACTCCCGCGCAATGCCCCAGTCAGCTGGTCGTTGCCGCCATACCTGTCCTTCGTAGAAAAGTTCCTGCAGGAGAACGCCTTTGACCACAGGGCCATCAGGCAGTGGTCAGCACGTAATGTCCTGCAGGCAGACATCCCACCTCTCCCGGAAGTTCCCGCATATTAATAGTGGCTCCCTGATGCCCGCAAATTATATACAATGTCCCGGAAACCAATTTTTTTGAGAGCGAGCGAGAGAGAGAGAGCAAGAGAGAGCAAGAGAGAGAGCGAGACAGAGAGAGAGAGAGAGAGAGAGAGAGAGAGAGAGAGCGCAAGAGAGAATGCGTGCGTGAGAGAGAGCACGAAAGCAAGCGAGCGAGAGAGACCACGAGAGAGAGCGCGCGCCATGGCAGAGTGTTCCAAAAAAAATAAAATATAAAACGTACGTCACCCCAGACTACACTAAAGTGTACCCCTGCCTAATAGGGGTCAAAAATAATGACAGTGTTGCTCGCTGCACTGTTTGCAACAGTGACTTTTCTATTGCCGATGGTGGGTTAAGACTGTAAATGACATGTTGAGGTGAATTTAACAGGTGTCATTCGTTCATTAGCATAGCTAACGTTATTTAAACTAGCTGGCTAGCTGCTAAGGAGCTACTCTATTGCAGACATCCCACCTCTCCCGGAAGTTCCGGGAGTCTCCCGCAAATTGATGGTGCTACCTCCCTGAAATGAGTTTTTGCAGGGTGGGTGAGATGTCTGTGCAAGAGAAGGACATGATGGACACAATGGGGTGGTTCCCGGAGCAGACCGTCCAGTTCATCTGGCAAAATGCCTCATCTCCAGACCTCACCAACAGGCACCAGGACCTCGCCTGGCCGGCGGTGAGAGGGGCCCTCCCAGTCAGGTCCCTCCTGTACGGCCGGAATATCGTCTCGACACCCCACTGCCCACGGGAGGACCGCAGTGTGGAGGAGTCTGTGACCCACCTCTTTGCACACTGTCAGTTCGCAGAGAGGGTGTGGAGGAGGATGGAAGGGCTAGTGTCACATTTCATCCCCAGCAGCTGCGTAACAGAGGACTCTCTGATCTACGGGCTGTTCCCGGGGACACACACGGAGACCAATATCCGGTGCTGCTGGCAGATCATCAACTCGGTGAAAGACGCTCTTTGGTCGGCCCGAAACTTAATGATCTACCAGCACATGGAGATGTCCGTGGGAGAATGCTGCCGACTGGCACATTCTCGGCTGCAGGAGTACGTGCTGAGGGACGCACTGAAACTCGGTGCAGCCACCGCAAGGGCCCGGTGGGGAAGGACCACAGTTTAGGGTTCTTCTCCCGCGGGAGTGGGAGGGATCGGGTGGCGGGGAGTATATCCCTCAACAATGGTGTGGGAAGGGGAACCAACGGATTGCCACCTGGGTGGCCAAAAGTATGGATACCTGGAGACCATGAGGGAAACGTATGTAAAGGATTGAGAGTCATTGAATGGTTTATTTTATATAATTTTATTTTTGAATAAAGAATATTTTGAAATTTAAAAAAAACTATGTTGACCGTCCCGCACTTTTCCTACGCTACATCAATGACTACACTAGTGCTGCTTCCTGCACCTATGCTGAACTTGTCGACTTCATCCACTTTGCCTCCAAATTCCACCCTGCCCTCAAATTCACCTAGTCCATTTCTGACACCTCCCTCCCCTTTCTTGATCTCTCTGTCTCTGTCTCTGGAAACAGCTTATCAACAGATGCCTATTGCAAACACGTGGACTCTCAAAGCTACCTGGACTAAACCTCCTCCCACCCTGTTACTTAGAAAAACGCCATCCCCTTCTCTCAATCTCTGTTGCATTTGCTCTCAGGATGAGGCTTTTCATTCTAGAACAAAGGAGATATTCTCTTTCTTAAAGGAAGGAGCTTCCCTTCCTCCACCAACAATGCTGCCCTCAACTTTGTCTCTTCTATTTCACGCACATCTGCTCTCATCCCATCCTCCTGCCACCCTACCAGGGATAGAGTTCCTTTTGTCCTCACCTACCACCCCACCAACCTCTGCGTTCAGCACATAATTTTCCACAACTTCTGCCATCTCCAACGGGATCCCACCACCAAGCACTTCTTTCCCTCTCCCCCACTTGCAGCTTTCCGCAGGGATGACTCCCTACATGTTTGCCTTGTCCACTCGTCCTTCCCCACGGATCTTCCTGGCACTTATCCTTGCAAGTGGAACAAGTGCCACTCCTGCCCCAACATCTCCTCCCTCACTACCATTCAGGGCACAAACAGTCCTTACAGGTGAGGTGAACCTGTTGGAGTAATTTACTGTATTCTGATGTGGCCTCCTGTACATTGGTGAGACCCGATATAGATTGGGAGACTACACTTCGTCCACTAGATTTCCAAATGGCCACCCATTTTAATTTCACCTCCCATTACCATTCCGATATGTCCATCCATGGCCTCTTCCACTGCTGCAATGAGGCCATTCTCGGGTTGGAGGAGGAACACCTTATCTGGGAAGCCCCCGTCATACTGGGGGCACTGGGAGCAGACCAAAATGCAAGATGCAGACACTGAAGAACAAGTAACAGGACTAGGACTAGAGTTAAGCAAGAGAAGTGAGGAAGACAGGACATTGGACATGACACAAGCCCTGGATGAGACAAGGATACAGGGCCAGGGCTAGGACTTGACTAGGATAGTGGAACCAGGAGATGGAACTTGGAACTAGGAGCCTGGACAAGGACTCTGAGCCAGAGCCTGGACAAGGACTCTGAGCCAGAGACTGGACAAGGACCCAAAACCTGGGTCTTGGCTCGGGCTCGGACCCCGGATCTAGGCAAAGACATGACGAGGCTTGGGTTCCTCAAGGTGAGGACATGACGAGGCTTGGGTTCCTCGAGGTGAGGACATGACGAGGCTTTGGTTCCTCGAGGCGAGGACATGACGAGGCTTTGGTTCCTCGAGGCGAGGACATGACGAGGCTTGGGTTCCTCGAGGCGAGGACATGACGAGGCTTGGGTTCCTCGAGGCGAGGACATGACGAGGCTTGGGTTCCTCGAGGCGAGGACATGACGAGGCTTGGGTTCCTCGAGGCGAGGACATGACGAGGCTTTGGTTCCTCGAGGTGAGGACATGACGAGGCTTTGGTTCCTCGAGGTGAGGACATGACGAGGCTACAGGACGTGGCGTGCCTATAGGACGGGACAAGAAACTCCAGGACAGGACGAGGGAGCTCCAGCCCAGGACAAGGAATCTCCAGCACTGGGCTGGGCAAGGTACTCCTGGGCTGGGCGAGGCACATGGACAAAACAAGAACACAAAGCTGTGGCTAGAACAGAACAGGGTTCTTGGACATGGCTAGGACTGGACGAGACCCCAAAGCCTTGACTAGGTTGAAGGAGAGACAGGAACACAGAGCCTTGGTTGAGGGAGAGACAGGAACACAGAACACAGAGCCGGGACCCCTCCTTGGGTACAGGACGTAGGGCCAGGAGTCATTACACAGAATGCAGAATACGACGAGATGGTTCCCAACACAAGGTAACGGCAGACAGCCAGACCTACCTAGCAAAGGCGTGGCCACAGACGGTTCCCAACACTAGGTAGCGGCAAAAGGCCAGACCTACCTAGCAAAGACGTGGACACCAAGACAGATCCCAACACTCGGTAGCGGCAAACAGCCAGACCTACCTAGTGAAGGCATGGACACAGAGACAGTTCAAGACAACAACAGACAGTTCCTTATCTTGCTCCAGCGATGGAACTTGACAGCGTTGCAGGCGAGGGTTGCAGGTGAGGCAACCGAAGGAAGGGTAACAGAAGGGATTCAGACAGGGGTATGGACAGGAACAATCCAGCAGCCAGAGGCTGAATCCTGAAGCTATTTATGAAGCCAGCCCAAACCAGAATCAGCTGTCTCAACAGAAACTGGGGAAACCCGGAAAACCTGGAATAAGGAACATGGACCGGACCGTGAACCAGAATGAGGACTTCACGGACCGGACCATGACACCCCCAACCTGATGGCATGGACATCAATATCTCAAACTTCCAGTAATGCCCCCCTTCACCTTTTCCCATCCCCTTTTCCCTCTCTCACCTTATCTCCTTGCCCACCCATGGCTGCCTTCTATCAGGCCCCCCCCCCACTTCTCCAACCCTGTATCTCTTTCATCAATCAACTTCCCAGCTCTTAACTTCACCCCTCCACGTTCAGGTTTCACCTATCCTCTTGTGTTTCTCTCTCCCCTTCCCCTGCCTTTTAAATCTTCTCTGCAGCTTTCTTGAGGGGTCTCCATCTGAAACACCGACGGTACTTTTTTCCATAGATGCTGCCTGATGCCTGGTCTGCTGAGATCCTACAGCATTTTATATGTGTAGCTTGGATTCCCAGCATCTACAGATTTTCTCTTGTTTGTATGTGAATGGACAAGGCTTGATCAGTAACTTTGCCAATGACACTATATTAGGAGGTGGTCTTGATAGTGAAGAGGTTAATGCAAACCACAGGGGGAACTTGATCAGTTGAGGAAGTGGGCTGAGGAGAGGCAAATGGATATGTGAGGTGATTCATTTTGGAAAGTCAGACTAGTATAGGACTTACATTATGCTTCAATTCCTTGGTGTTAACATGTCAGGGGATCTAGCCAGGGTCCAACACATTGACGCAATTGAGATAGACACGCCAGCTTCATCAAGTTACGTACTGCTTGCACTGTTGTAACTATATATTATAATTAGGTGGTTTTTGTCAGTTTTTCAGTTTTGGTCTGTCTTGTGTTTCTGTGATATCACACTGGAGGAACATTGTATCATTTCTTAATGCATGCATTACTAAATGACAATAAAAGGGGACAGCGTGTCCTCATAATCTAATCTAATCTGATCATTAACAGATTCAGTATGTCACCATAGACCCTTGCACATGTAATATAAATGTATGGACATTCTCACGGGTTACGTTACGGCCTAATATTGAGCCTCCATTACACAGGATTGCAAGAGCTTGCAGAGGGTAATAGAGTCAGCCAGTTCCATCCTGGGCACAACACCCCCCCCCCCCACCCCGCCTCCACTGCTCCCCGCTTGGTGGATGGATCTCTAGTCCATTCTGTGCGGCCATACTGGCTTCTCGCTGGGTGCGTGAAAGTGTCCAGCGGTATAGCCCAAAAGAACGTACTTGGGATCATGCTCGGTACACCCCGGACAAGCCTCTCAGCCGGGGTTTCCAGCGGACACAGATCTCTGGCGCCCCGGGAGGGGGCCCGGTCACCGCCGCGGAGTCCGAGCGCTCTCGCAGGCGGACGCTGAAAGAGAACTACAGTCACCCTCGTGAGAATTCACACATTCCAGCCAATTATGGTTTCTCGCAATTGTATTCAGCTCTGGACCTCGTGTGTCTGTCTTGTCAAATCTTGACCGAAGCACAGCGACGACAATTCTCTCTGCTTACCTTAGCCCACGTTCCCGGAAAGACGACGAGTGCTTCATATGGACGGTGTTAAAGGAGCGGTATTAATGGTAGTTTTAGGTTACTGCATCGAGCCGCGGTGACGGCGTTAATTTTTATTTAATTTGAGAGTTCTTAGTTAGCGGCCCTGCTGGCCTAGCATTTACTATCTTCCTTTAGTTCTGTACAGTTCTTATTCAAACTGAGTGTCTGTGTGTGTGTGTGTGTGTGTGTGTGTGTTTGTGTGTCTCCCTCCCTCCGCTCTCGGACCATTACAGAACTCCCGTCAACCGACGTCAGATCTCTTTGTGGCCACACACAGCGATTCCGTCTCGGGGTCTGCAGGGGTCAGACACCATCTGGTAGGGTTAGGGAGTTACACACAGCGGTCAGCCATCGTGGGGTGATGGGGTGTCTGTAACGCTGCTGTAATTGTTAAATCTCTTCCACTGAGCAACTGTAACCAGTGACGCTCTCACGATAACCCCCCTTCAGCGCACATAAATAACCGCTCCCCTATTGACGCTCTTCCATAAAGTGCCTATAAACATTGACGCCCTCCATGTGACCCGCTATAAAAATTGACCCTCACCCCGTGACCTCGCCGTAAGTACTGACCCTCCCACAGTGCCACCCTGTGAATAATGACGTTCTCAAGTGAGCGCTAACATCATCGACGCTCTGCCGATGCACCTCTGGAAGTGGTGACGTATTCTTAATGAATTGTAAATTCTGACTGTGAGCCCATTTAAGTTTTTGAAGATTCGCAGCGAGACACTCACTCTAGTGGCGAGACTCTGCAATTCATCACGCTCCGCTGATGGGACCCTGTATTTATGAAAGCTCTCCGGGTGACCTACGGAAAAAAAAATCCGCGGTGCCCTCTGACAATACAGAAAAAGTTGATGGGCTCTGAGTGAGCCCCTGGAAATATTGAAGGTCTCCCGCTGACCTCGCCGCCAACAAACATCGACGCTCTCCCATTTGAGCCCCTGTAAATGGACACGTCTACCTTTGATCTACTGCATACGTTGATCTACGCCATGTAATCCACAGCAAACTTTGATGCCCTTCCTTGAGCTCATGTAAATAATAACGCTCTCCAAATACTCCTATTTAAATATTTACGCTTGCCCTGTAAGCCACATTGACCCTCACCCCGTGACGCCGCTGGAAATTAAAGTTCTCACAGTGAGCCGCTCTAAGTATTGACAGGCTCCGATGACGATGATTCTTCTTCTTCTTCTTCTTCTTCTTCTTCTTCTTCTTCTTCTTCTTCTTCTTCTTCTTCTTCTTCTTCTTCTTCTTCTTCTTCTTCTTCTTCTTCTTCTTCTTCTTCTTCTTCTTCTTCTTCTTCTTCTTCTTCTTCTTCTTCTTCTTCTTCTTCTTCTTCTTCTTCTTCTTCTTCTTCTTCTTCTTCTTCTTCTTCTTCTTCTTCTTCTTCTTCTTCTTCTTCTTCTTCCCTTAACTCCTGGTGGAGCCGTCGAGGCGCCGTCACGACAAGCTTAGCACCAGTTTGGTGTTCTCATCATGCGGTGTGTCTTGGGCATCTGAAACCTGGCAGAGCCCATCCCTCTCCAGGTTTGACCACAGCCGATTTCCTCCAACTAGGTGGCTCGCCTTGGTCGTGAACACATGGCCGTTATAGTTCGTCTGAGAATGTTTCCGCCCCGGCCGGTGGCTTCATCATGGAAGTTATTCGCCCAGTGGTGCCGCGTTAACACCACCCCCTCACATCGTTTAGCCCGCCAGCTGAAGTGGTTTACCGGGGTATAGCGCTTGGAGTCAACACCTGAGAGATTTAGGAGATGGATGAGGACCAGTGATGCCCGTCCACCCTGTCTGGTAGGGAGCAGCATGACAGACATCAAAGGTACTACCTCTATCCAGAGCCCCCTATACCTCGGTGACCCACTGTTCAGTAAATGCGAAGCTCCAGCGGCAGGCAACTGTAAGTATAAACGTAAGGGCAAGAATTTATTGAATTAACTTTATTCCTTAAGCTCTCCCGGTGCGGCTCGATAAGTATTAAAACTTTCTCTGTAACTCCTATTAATATTGAAGCCCTGCCGATGATGTCCTGCGGCTGTTTGAGATTTCCTGATATGACTGGACATATTGACGGAGAGTTGCTCATGGCAACCCCATCCCGTGTATACTCAATGTTACAGAAGCTCCACAGACCTCATCCCTGGGAGAGAAGGCATCTTCGCCCAGGACTAAGGACTCCGGTGTTCTGCTGGCAGCGACCTATGCCCCAGCTGGGTTGATGGGCATTTACATGTTGACGTTCTTGACTGGCCCACAATCAGAGTAACCCGCTCTATATAACGATGCCTTCTCTGTTTCCCTCTTTAAATATTGACATCATCCGGTGACGCACCAGGTGACCTACTCTAGATATTCACACTCTTCCAGTGGGTCACTCTAAGTATTGAAACACGCACAGTGACTCGCACTAAACATTGACACATCCAGATTACATCACAAATATTGACGCCTTCCAGCTCACCCATCAGATGAAGGTGAAAGGTAGGCGAGGAAAAGAGAAGGGGTAAGAGGGAAGTGAGAATCGGGAAAGGAATAAGAGAAAAGGTGGAGGAGTGAGAAATCAATGGGAGTTAGTTAAATCAATGTTCATGTCATCAGGCTGGGGGCTATCTAAACGGAATATGAGGTGGAGAAAATCTGCTGATGCTGGAAATCCAAGCCAACACACACAAAATGCTGGAGGATTGGTTAAACATGCAACTTGGTCAGTACAGATATGTTTGGCTGTTCCACTGTAGTACGCCTCTCTGCAGCGGCAGTTCCACCTGCTGCTACGTTTCAGGACAGATCTGTTTTACCACTTAACCATCTGGTTTGTTTTATATTCATTGAGCCCTCCTTCATCACGGCAACAACGGGGTTTATTGTGGGCATCTGGCTTTTGACACAGATGAATATTCAAAGGGGATTTGCTAGTTGGGATATACTGTCATTATAAATATGTAATTCTGTAAATTTACCTGATTGGATTCTAAATGTTAAAGTTAAGTAGCTGATTATAGCAATTGAAAGTGTACAGAAGTTAATCATTTACTATCTTTGTGCTGAAGAAATGTAACATACTGTGTCAGGAGACTGAGGCTCTCTTGGACTCTCCTGGAGATTTACTGTGTGAAGAAAGACTTTTATATTTCCTAGTTACATCTTCCATGTGGCTCAGATTTAGTCAGTCACAGCACATGCTTCCATGAAGATGTAACATAGAACAGACAGCATAGAAGATGCTATGTTCCCCATTTGTTTCGAGTAACACACCACTTTATCCATTGTGTCTCTCACCTGCAGTGTCAGCACGTATTATACGCTGCCTGGTCGACTTGTGGTCAAAGGTGTTTACTTGGAAGACAGGGAGTGTAGCAATGTCTAACATAGTAGTGGGGCAAGGTCTATCCTGCGTAACTCCAGGTACGGGTAGAACCTCAAGGTGGAGTGATACTTGGTGCCCATGTATTTTCGGTCTACACACTGACTGATACAGCCTCACATGAAGGTGGATATCAGGGTGAGGGTAATATTGGGTACATTTTTGACCTATTCTCTGGGGACTCTGGTCATTGTGACCTATCAGACCCCAGATAAATCAGAAGGCATCACAGACAGAGGGGTCAGGAATATGCCACAAGTGTAATAAGTACAGCTCCCTAAGAGCATCTCACACCTGATGGCCAAGTTCTTCTCAGTTATTGACAGAGAACACCGTTTCACTGTCCCAATTTTTGTGTTACCTTCCCAATTCCTCAGCTCCTCTGAACCAGATTTCCAGTACATCCAGGTCATCTAACCTGTGGATGAAGGGGATGTTTGATCAGTCTGTCTGGTTACCTTTCTTGCAGTTGACTCTGACACCTGATATCAACTCAAACTGGTCATAGATCTATGAACTGAGCATAGATCCAAGCAGAAGATAGCAACATCATCCATGTACAGGGAGGTTTTCACTTGAGTCCCTCCACTTCCCAGCGGCATTACCCCTCCTATGCCTTCATCCTTCCTGATGGCTTTGCAAACAGTTCTATACAGCACATAAAAACAAGACGGGGAGTGTGAGTAACCCTGCCTGACTCCAGATTTGATGGGAAAACCATCTGTCTCCCACCCATTGCTTTGAACAGCACTATGGATAACTGTGTTGAGCAGTTGGATGGAATTTCTGACTCCCTCCTCAAACCTGATTTTGAGGAGTATGTCCATTACATAATCTATTTTGCTCTACTGTGGAGAGTTCTTTAATTCTAAGGGTGCCAGTTTGCACTCTTCCTCTGGATCAGAACACATTGGTGTAAAGTTGCCCTAGTGATATTCTGATGTTGGTGCTGAGAAATTGTCAATCACGTGACCAGAATTTATATCATACATTTCTACTTTCTCCGGATGTGCCTCTAAACCTATCTGGAAGAGACTTATTGTGTAAAATACAAGTTACTATTACCTGCACTCGCAGAAGACTTGATGTGTGTATACCAGAGAGCCATTGTGGACTATACTATCTCAGTAGTAGTCAATCTATTTTCTATAAGTGGTATTTACTCATTGCCCATGCATCAGGGGCTTCGCAACATTTTACAAGAGTGTCTTGAAAGCCCCCGGGAATTTCTCTAGATTCTGTTTAGATCTACAACTCAGTAAGTGGCTCTGTTATCTTCACTGCACAGCTTATTATCAATTGGCCGGAAATGACCATTTCATGCATCAGAAATAGGACTCCTATGTTGGTAAGGAAATTGTTCTCTACACCTCTGAAATGTATGTGGGTGAGTCCAGTGTTGTGGTGACGGCGAGATTCCCCCATGAGGTTCAGAGAAACATACCAGATCAGAACAGGGAACTCCATCTAACTCTAGTGGTTTCCAGAGGTAAGATGGCAAAGGACTTTGGACTAATGATCAAGGGTCTACGAGGACCATCATGATAGGAGGTCCTGGAAAAACTGGATGGAGTCTATGGCCATTGGAATGATGTAAGGGTTTTCTTTTAACCCTCCCGAGTACATTAAGAGCAGGGGCAATCTTTAAACAGGAAGTTGTAGGAAGGTTAATGTTCAGCGCTGATGTGAAACTTTAACTCTCCAAGGTCCCACTGCAACTTTGCGTCATCTAGCCAATTGAAATTGGTAAGATGACAGTTGAGTCGCATAAAGTAACTCTCAACCCCACGGGGCACAGTACCCTTTTCCCCAGAAGCCAAAGAGATAGATCACATAAATCAAATATGCTGGTTTATTGAAAGCTGTAAATCAAGTTTGTGAACAATGTATGATACGTATTTTACAAAATCCAGGGAAAATAATGAAGGTGGGAGGATCTCATACACTACCCCTCTGATAGACTCTGCACATACAGGTGGATTTTAGAGAATTATTTTCATGTGAAGGATATACAGTGGTATGCAAACGTTTGGGCACCCCGGTCAAAATTTCTGTTAGCTAAGCGAGTAAAAGATGAACTGATTTCCAAAACACATAAAGTTAAAGATGACACATTTCTTTAGTATTTTAAGCAAGAAAACTTTTTTATTTCCATCTTTTGCAGTTTCAAAATAACAAAGAAGGAAAAGGGCGCAAAGCAAAAGTTTGGGCACCCTGCATGGTCAGTACTTAATAACACCCCCTTTGGCAAGTATCACAGCTTGTAAATGCTTCCTGTAGCCAGCTAAGAGTCTTTCAATTCTTGTTGGGGGATTTTCATCCATTCTTCCTTGCAAAAGGCTGCTAGTTCTGTGAGATTCTTGGGCCGTCTTGCATGCACTGCTCTTTTGAGGTCCATCCACAGATTTTCGATGATGTTTAGGTCGGGGGACTGTGAGGGCCATGGGAAAACCTTCAGCTTGCACCTCTTGAGGTAGTCCATTGTGGATTTTGAGGTGTGTTTAGGTTCATTATCCTGTTGTAGAAGCCATCCTCTTTTCACCTTCGGTTTTTTTTTACAGATGGTGTGATGTTTGCTTCCAGAATTTGCTGGTACTTAATTGAATTCAGTCTCCTCTCTACCAGTAAATGTTCCCCGTGCCACTGGCTGCAACACAAGCCCAAAGCATGATCGATCCACCCCCGTGCTTAACAGTTGGAGAGGAGTTCTTTTCATGAAATTCTGCACTTTTCTTTCTCCAAACCTACCTTTGCTCATTGCGGCCAAAAAGTTCTATTCGAAAGATTCAAAGAACATCTAAACAAGCCTGATGCATTTTCGAAACAAGTCCTGTGGACTGATGAAGTTAAAATAGAACTTTCTGGCTGCAATGAGCAAAGGTATGTTTGGAGAAAAAAGGGTTTTTCATTAGCTGTGGATGCCAGTGATGAGGCTGCAGGAGCAGTGTTACTCCAAACGGATGATGGTAATGAGGTTGGTCGTCTAGTAGCTTACTTTTCTAAGAAATTTAATGAGCGTCAAAGAAATTATTCAACCACAGAAAAGGAATTAATGTCTCTTGTTTTGGCTTTACAACATTTTGATGTGTGTGTTGGTGCAACTCAGAAACCATTCATATTTACACCAATCATAATCCATTAGTATTTTTGAGTAAGATGAAAAACAAAAATAGGTTATTGAATTGGAGATTGATGTTGCAGGAGTATAATATTTTGAAAACTCATATTAAAGGCAAAGATAATGTGATTGCTGACTGTCTATCTAGATGCTGAATTTTCAATGTAAATTTTTTTAAGGAGTGGAATTTTAATATTTTAACACTCCTACTGTATATTAGTTTATAAGTTACTGTATAATACTTATATGTATATTGTATATTTTATGGGTTATACGTATGTTTTTTTTTGCAAATAGTTGTTAAAATTTTGCTCATGATAGACCAAAATTTTCCCTTTTGGGGGGAAGTGTTACATGCCCACAGTTTGATCACGGGACAGTGGGATGATGTAATGGTCTTGTGAGTGGGGTGACGTTATGTCACGTGATGGCATGTTCCGTACAGTATTTAAGGAGCCCGCCAAAGTGTGACGCAGTTTTACTTTCTACTTTAAGGTGCAAACAGGTTGTGCTAGCAGTTTCGCCCATCGCTGCCAGTTTTTGTTTGTTGCACCTTTGTTTTACCTTTACAGTCTAGTATTGGAGAGTGAAGACCTTACCAAAGTACAGGAACCCAAAAGTTAATGACGTTTGGTGTTTTGGAAGTGATCGACTGTTTGGAATCGGAATCATCCGGGAAATTGTGGCATGCAGGTTTGAGTTAAACCCCTGCAAGATCAGGACGGTTTGTGCAGTGTCCACCCTCCAGGAAAAAGATCAGTTACTTTATGTCTTCATATTCGGCATGACTCCTTTGGACAAGGCATCGCTCGGCTGTGATTGGCAGATTGTCAGTACTTCGAAGGAATTGTTGCTGCAGTAAAGTTTCTCCTTAAAGACTGTAAAAATCACTTGGACTCTCAAATTTACCACCTTAAGACTGTGTTCGAATTTACCACTTTAAGAACTGTTACAGAGTTGGGCTATTTGTTAAATTGCCGTATAGCAGTTAACTTCCAATTAAGTCTTTTGTTTCTGTACTTTTCCAAGTTTTGAGTAGAGGTTAATAAATATCGTTGTTTGTTTATAAAACCAGACGCAATTCTATATTCATTGTTGCTGACCATGTAACAATGCCTTATGGAAATCAGGTCGTCATCTACTCGCTTAGCTATTCACAGTAACAGAAATATTAATCGGGGTGCCCAAACGTTTGCATTTATCAGTCATTACTGAAGGTTTTTCAGGATGGGTTGAAGCATTTCCTTGTAGAAGTAATTGTAGTTACAGTAGCTAAATGTTCATTAAAAGAATTCATCCCAAGGCGGGATCCTTTGGAAACTACCTACTGGCAACAGTGCCCATTTTAGTGGGAAGGTAATAAGAGCATGTGAGGCCTTACAGATTGACCAACATTTGGACCTCAAGGGAGAGAATTTGTAGAGTGTCTAAGGGATGGCTTTTTAGCACAGCTTGTTGTTGAGCCCACTAGGGGATCGGCAGTGGTGGATTGGGCGTTGTGCAATCATCCAGAGGTGATAAGAGAGCTTAAGGTTAAGGAACCATTAGGGAACAGTGATCACAATATGATCGAGTTCACTTTGAAATTTGAGAAGGAGAAACTAAATTCCAATGTGTTGGTTTCAGTGGACTGAAGAAAATTACAATGGCATGAAAGACGAACTGGTCAAAATTGACTGGAAAGGGATACTAGAAGGAAGGACAGCAAAGCAGCAATGGCTGGAGTTGCTGTGAAAAATGAGGGAAGTGCAAGACTGATATATTCCAGATAAGAAAAAAATTTCACTTACCATGGCTGACAAGTGAAGTCAAAGCCAAAGTAAAAGCAAAAGAGAGGGCATACAACGTAGCCAAAGCTACTGGGCAGATAGAGGATTGGGAAGCTTTTAAAAACTTGAAGAAGAATACTAAGAAGGTCATTAAGAAGAAAAGATAAATTATTGAAGGAAACTGGCGACTATTATCAAAGAAGATACTAAAAGCTTTTTTAAGTATATAAAGGGTAAAAGAGAGTTGAGTGTAGATATAGGACCAAAAGAAAATGACGCTGGAGATATTGTAATGAGAGGTGCAGAGATGGCAGAGGAAATGAATACATATTTTTCATCAGTCTTCACAGTGGAAGACATCTGCAGTATACTGGAATTTCAAGATTGTCAGGGAAGTGAAGTATGTGCGGTGAAAATTATGACTGAGAAGGTGCTCAGGAAGCTTAATGGTCTGAGGGTGGGTAAATCTCCTGGACCTGATGGAATACACGCTCGGGTTCTGAAGGAAGTAGCTGGAGAGATTGTGGAGGCATTAACAATTATCTTTCAAGAATCGGTTGATTCTGGCATTGTACCGAATGACCGGAAAATTGCAAATGTTACTTTGCTGTTTAAGAAGGGTGGGAGGCAGCAGAAAAGAAACTATAGACCTGTTAGTCTGACATCAGTGGTCGGGAAGTTGTTGGAATCGATTGTTAGGTATGAGATTACGGAGTACCTGGAGGCACATGACAAGATAGGCCAAAGCCAGCATGGTTTCCTGAAAGGAAAATCTTGCCTGAATAACCAACTGCAATTTTTTTCAGGAAATTACAAGCAGGGTAGACAGAGGAGATGCAGTAGATGTGGTGTATTTGGATTTTCAGAAGACCTTTGACAAGGTGCCACACATGAGGCTGCTTAGCAAGGTAAGAGTCCATGGAATTACAAGGAAGTTACTAGCATGGGTAGAGCATTGGCAGATCAGCAGAAATCAGAGAGTGGGAATAAAGGGATCCTATTCTCACTTGCTGCCGGTTACCAGTGGAGTTCCACAGGGGTCGGTTTTGGGACCACTGCTTTTTACAATGTCAATCAAGGCATCCGTTAGTCTTGCAAGACCATGGATCTGCGCCCGGAAAGTCTTCACTCTCCAGGGAGCAGGCCTGGGCAATTTTACAATGTATGTCAATGATTCAGACTATGGGATTAATGGATTGTGGCTAAATTTGCTGATGATACAAAGATAGGTGGTGGAGCGGGTAGAGTTGAGGAAACAGAGAGCCTGCAGAGAGACATAGATATTTAATTGAATGGGCAAAGAAGTGGTAAATGAAATACAATGTTGGAAAGTGCATGGCATGCACTTTCGAGTAAGAAATAAATGGGCAGACTATTATTCAGATGGAGTGAGAATTCAAAATGCAGAGATGCAAAGGGACTTGTGCACAATATCGTAAAGGTTGAGTCGGTGGTGCAGAAGGCGAATGCAATGTTGGCATTCAATTCTAGAAGTGTAGACTATAACAGCAGGCATGTGATGCTGAGGCTCTATAAGGCACTCATGAGACCACGCTTGGAGTATTGTGTGCAGTTTGGGGCTCCTTATTTTAGAAAGGATATACTGTCATTGGAGATGGTTCAGAGAAAATTCATGAGAATGGTTCCAGGAATGAAAGGGTTACCGTATGAGGAACGCCTGGCAGCCCGTATTCCCTGAGGGCGGATCTTATAGAAACATTCTGAATGTTACAATGCCTGAATAGATTAGATATTGCAAAGTTATTTCCCATGGTAGGGGAGTCTAGGACAAGAGGGCACGACTTCAGGATTGAAGGGTCTTCTTTTAGAACAGAGATGTGGAGAAATTACTTTAGTCAGAGGGTGGTAAATCTGTGGAATTTGTTGCCACAAGCTGCTGTAGAGGCCAAGTCATCGGGTGTACTTAAGGCAGAGATAGATAGGTTCTTGACTAGCCGGGGCATCAAAGCGTATGGGGAGAGGGCAGGAGAGTGGAGATGACTGGAAGAATTGGATCAGCTGAATGGCCTACATCTGCTCCTATATCCTATGATTGTCATGGTGCCGTTTGGTTGTTCCCCTTTCACGCTCTTTTCTCCCTGATTATGCCCTAATTTCAGCCATTAGATTTCCAATTTCTGCTAGTTTACTTAATTACGGTACACCTGGTTTGCATCAGAGACTGAGAAATAAGTACGATCGCGTCACTACCCAGGTTGCCAGTTTGTTGGTCTATTCTTGTGTGATACTTCGTTCTCTCGTCCGCTTAGAACCGTTGGTTCTAAGTTTATTTCCAAGTTCTGCTCTAGTTTCAAGATAGTCCCTGTAGCTTCCGTCTCGTTGTCAAGATTCCTCCGGTTTGCTGTTCTACGTTCACGTCTACGCCAGCATCCCCAACACAGTTGACGTGCCGCTGTCCTGCACTTGGGTTCTCCTCAGTCGCCCCGTGCAACAGAACAAACTAGCCAACGTGAACCAGCGGACACGAATCCTCTGCAGCAAGCCCTCGCCAGCCAGGGCTCCCTACTGGGCTTGCACGATCGGCTGATCCAGGAAGTTATTGAAAACCTCTGTTCCCTGTCAGTAGACGTAACAAAGGTCCGTGAACAGGTCGACCGAGTATCCACCCATCTTACCCCGTCGACTCCGGGAACTCCTTCTGACCAGTCCAGACAGCCTGTGGTGGCGACGCCCGAGGCGCCAACTACATGTTCGCTAAGACAGCCGCACGTACCTGAACCGGAACTCTACGCCAGAGATCTGGGGAAGTGCCGGGCTTTTCTGCTACAGTGTCCCCTGGTGTTCGAGCAGCAGCCATCCACGTACGCCACGGACAGATCTAAAATAGCTTACATTATGGGGTTGTTACGAGGAAATGCCTTGGCGTGGGCCACCGCGATTTGTGATAATCAGCCAGAGATCTGCTCTTCCTTCCCCACCATCTCAGAAATAAGGAAGGCTTTTGACCATCCCGTTTGCGGTAAAGATGCCGCTAAGCGGCTACTCACCCTCCATCTAGGCTCACGTAGTATTGCAGAGTACTCCATGGAGTTCTGGACTCTAGCGGCGGACTCGGGCTGGAATGATGAAGCACTCCAGGGGGTACTTCGGCAAGGCCTGTGTGACAAGGTAAAGGGCGAGTTGGCGGCTAGGGATGACACTAACAGCCTGGATTCATTGATCTCCCCAGCCACGAGGCTGGACAACCGATCCCGAGAACATCAGAGGGAGAGAACAGGTCGTCCTTTGGCCACCCCACGGCACGCTTTACCATCTACTCCCAGCCCTAACCTCTCCTCCTCCTCCCACTCCTAGGATAGCATCCGGCCCGGCCGTTTCCACCACCCCGGGAGAGGAACCAATGCAGCTGGGGCGGAGCCGTCTTTCTCCCTCAGAGCGACGCCGGAGATTCAGAGCAGGGGATTGTTTCTTTTGAGGTCAGTCTGGCCATTTTCGTGCTACCTGTTCCCTTCGGCCAAAAGGGAGGGCTCACCGGTAGAAAGGGGTCCCTGGTGAGTCAGACCACATTCCCCTCTGTCCCCCAATCCCGGATGCAAATCCAAGCCACTGTAAACTACAACCAACAGTCCCTGTCCTTGTCTGCCTTGATAGACTCCGGTGCTGGGCGAATCTGTTGGATAAAAACATAGCTTCTCAGGCCGGAATTCCTCGGGAGCCGTTGACTACCCCTCTGGAAGCCCGGGCACTGGACAGAAGACTTCTGGCCCGAGTCACTCAGTGTATCCCACCACTGTCTTTGATTCTCTCTGGGAACCATCGGGAACAGGTACAATTTAACTTGATCTCCTCCCCTCAAGCTCCAATAATTTTTGGGTACCCTGGTTAAGCCGCCATAACTCTTGCATTGATTGGTCCACCGGGAAGATAGCCGGCTGGAGTCCGTTTCGTCACGCCACTTGTCTACAGTCGGCCCTTTCCCCTGTAAAGACCACCTCGACTTCACCTGCCGTTGAATCCCTGAGTTGTCCAGGTTTCCAGCGGAGTACCACGACCTGAGACAAGTGTTTAGTAAACAACGCAAAATAATCTGCAGATGCTGGGGTCAAAGCAACACTCATAACACGCTGGAGGAACTCAGCAGGTCGGGCAGCATCCGTGGAAAAGATCGGTCGACGTTTCGGGTCGGAACCCTTCGTCAGTCCAGCGTGTTGTGAGTGTTGCTTAGTAAACAACGTGCCCTTTCCCTGCCTCCACACCGACCGTACAATTGTGCTATCGACCTTCTCCCCGGAGCTCCTCTACTCACCAGTCACCTGTATAAACTTGTCCCGGCCAGAGAGGGAAGCAATGGAGGGTTACATCAGTGAATCTCTCGCGGCGGGCATCATCCGACCCTCATCCTCCCCGGTGGGCGCAGGGTTCTTTGTGGGGAAGAAGGATGGTTCACTATGTCCCTGCATCGACTACCGAGGCCTAAATCATATAACCAATAAAGAACAAGTACCCACTGCCTCTAAGTTCTGCGTTCGAACCACTTCACGGAGCCGCCATCTTCTCGAAGCTGGACCTACGAAGCGCCTACCATCTGGTCCGAATAAGGGAGGGAGACGAGTGGAAGACGGCATTCAATACCCCTTTAGGCCACCCCGAGTACTTGGTCATGCCTTTTGGCCTCACCAATGCCCCCGCAGTTTTTTCAAGCCTTGATTTACGATGTACTAAGAGACTTTATTAACCGCTTTGTGTTTATCTATCTGGATGACATCCTAATCTTTTCCAGCAGTCCCCAGCAACACCTTCATCATGTCCGCCAAGTCCTGCAGAGACTGCGGGAGAATAAATTATTCGTAAAGGCGGAGAAGTGCGAATTCCACGTCCCCTCGGTCAGCTTCCTAGGTTATATCATCGAGAGCGGACAGGTGAGAGCTGATCCCGAGAAGATCCGGGCTGTGGCGGAGTGGCCCAAACCCACGGACCGCAGGCAACTCCAACGGTTCCTGGGGTTTGCGAACTTCTGTCGCCGGTTCATCAGAAACTACAGTCAGGTGGTGGCTCCTCTGACCCGCTTTACCTCACCCGCCACACCTTTCCTGTGGAACTCCGAGGCGGACTCAGCATTCGCGGAACTAAAGAGGCACTTCACGTCTGCTCCCGTTCTGATTCAACCGGACCCCTCCTGTCAATTCATGGCGGAGGTTGACGCCTCCGACTCCGGGGTGGGAGCGGTACTGTCCCAATGTTCGGGCCCGGATCAGAAACTACATCCCTGTGCCGCCTTCTCTCGCCGACTGTCTCCCGCTGAACGAAATTACGACGTGGGGAACCGGGAGCTACTGGCGGTCAAACTGGCGTTGGAAGAATGGAGACACTGGCCGGAGGGGACGGAAGACCCGTTCATCGTGTGGACGGACCATAAGAACCTTGAATATATCCAGACCGCGAAGCGCCTGAAATTCTCGCCAGGCGCGTTGGGCATTATTTTTCGGCCGGTTCAGATTAACCTTCACCTATCGTCCGGGGTCCAAGAACGGGAAGCCCGATGCTCTCTCCCGTCAACCCCCGCTGTTTCCCGCCCAGGAAGAGGAGATTGCGTTGCCGTCAGTCCAGGCCCATATACACAGGTTCCAAAAAATCTGGGAAGACACACGCACGGCCCTGCTTCGCTCAGCCAACCGTAACCGGAAAACTGCCGATTCCTGCTCCTGAGTATCGACCTGGGCAGATGGTGTGGCTCTCGTCTGAAGAACCAGCCCAAGAAGCTGCCCCCCCCCCCCCGCTTCCTGGGACCTTTCGAGGTTGAGAGCATTATCAACCCCACGGCAATTCGGCTCAAACTACCTACGTCTATGCAGATCCATCCTACATTTCACGTCTCCCAGTTAAAACCAGTTTCTGTCAGTCCCTTGTGCCCTCCGACCAAACCCCCCCCCCCCCGATCATCGACGACCATCCGGCATACACCGTCCAGCGCAGGAAAGAAGCGAGCGAGGGCAAAGCCAATTGGCAGATGTGCCTTGATGGTGCACTGCAAAATGGACACCCGGAGTTGGAGCCGTGCTGGTTGCAGTGGGTGATTTGGAGGAGAGAAGATGGGACAGGAGTTGGTGAGGGGGATGACAGCCGATTTGGAGAGGTCAATAACGGCTCCTTCGGCAGCGAAATCCATGGCCAAAGCGAATCGCTGGGCCGCGTATTCTAGGCCCGGAGCGACTCGCCGCAGCAAGGCCAGGGTCCTAATGCGAGATGCAAACCGCTGTCTGGACAATCGAAACGCCAGCTCAGATAGACTGGGGACTCCTCTCTCCGCGACGCTAAGGCTGTGAGACTGCCCCCGGTTGCTGCGCTTTGTGTCTGCGAACTTTGCGACGATTTGCCCCGCTAATATGATGAAGTGAATATCGAGGCTTTGGGCCTACTCTGGGCTGCTCCGCGGATTTAGATCTAAGGATTCAATTTGGTGCGGAATGCTGCTGCAAATAGAAGCGAGCATCATTTGTTTATTTCGTTGTGCGCAGTGGGGCGGAGGGGGGTTGGTCTTTATTTTTTTCAATTGGGTTCTTACAGGTTCCTTGCATGCGACTGCCTGTAAGCAAACAAATCTCGTTTGTATAATTTGCACATTCTTTGATAAAGTACTTTGAAACAACGTAATTGCATACATATTACAATTACTGGTGAAGTGTGCTGTCATGAAATAGCAATAAGGAGGGAATGTGGAAGTGTGCTGTACTTGTAGTAAAACATGGCATTTTCTCTGTAACAAAATGGAACCTACATTGTAGTATACTTTGCTACTCATGTTCATACAACATTAGCTTTTAAAAACCAACAGAAGGCAACTAAAAGCAAAAGATGGGATATGAAGGCAAGCTAGCCAATAATGTTAAAGAGGATACAAAATGTTTCTTCAGATGTACAAAAGAGTAAAAGAAAGGTAAGAGTAGATATCGAGCCACTGGAAAATGATGCTGGATAATGGGGAACAGGGAAATGACGGACAAACTGAATAGGTCTTTTGCATCAGTTTTTACTGTGGAAGGCACTAGCTGTATGTCAGAAGTTTGAGTGTGTCAGGGGTTAGAAGAGTGTGAAGTTGCCTTCTCTAGGGAGAAGGTGCATGGGAAATTGAAATGTCTGAAGCTAGATAGATCACCTGGTCCAGATGGTCTGCACCCTAGGGTTCTGTAAGAGGTGCCTGAAATATTGTGGGGGCGTTCATAATGATCTTTCAAGAGTCAGTGGATTCTGGCATGGTTCAGGAGGACAGGAACATAGATGTCACACCAGTCATCAAGAAGGGAGAGAGGTAGAAGAAAGGAGACTATAGGTAGTTGGTAAGATGTTGGAGTCAATAGTTAAGAATGTGGTTTCAGCATACTTGGAGGTACATGATAAAGGGCTGAAGTGAGGATGGTTTCGTCAAGAGAAAATCTTGACTGACAAATTTGTTGGATTTTGAAGAAATGAGCAGGATAGACAAAGGATTTCAGAAGGCCTTTGACAAGGTGCCACATCACACTGCCTAACAAGTTAAGAGCCCATGGTATTACAGGAAACATTCAAGCATGGATAACGCAGTGGCTGATTGGTAGAAGGCAGAGTGGGAATAAAGGGAGCCTTTCTTGGTTGGCTGCCTGTGACTATTGGTGCTCCACAGGGATCTGCTTCGGAACATTATGTCAATGATTTGGATGATGGAATTGATTGCTCTGTGGCCAAGTTTGGGAATGATGTGAAGATAGGTGGAGGGCAGGTAGTTTTGAGGGAGCAGAGGGGCTCAGAAGGGCCTATCAGATTAGGAGAATGGGCAAAGAAGTGGCAGATGGAATAGTGTCAAAAAGTGAATGGTCATGCTTTGTTGGAAATAAAGGTGTAGACAATTTTCTAAATGAAAGTTCAAATCTATTGTGCAAAGGGATCTTGTGCAGGATTCCCTAAAGGCTACTTTTCAGGTTGAGTTGGAGGTGAGGAAGGCAAATGTGATGTTAGCATTCATTTTGAGAGGGCTAGAATATAATAGCAAGGATGTGATGCTGAGGATTTGTAAGGCACTGGTGAGACCACACTTAGAGGACTGTGAGCAGTTTTGGGTCCGTTTTCTTATAGGGCATGCTGGTGATGGAGAGGGTTCAAATGAGGTTTACGAAATAATTCTAGAATTGAAAGGCTTACCATGAAAGAAGCATTTGATAGCTCAGGGTCTGTACTCCTTGGAATTCAGAATAAGGAGGAAGAACTCATTGAAATGTATCAAATGTTGAAAGGCAGCGAAAGTGGATGCGGTGAGGATGTTTCTTATGGTAGGGGAGTCTGAGGCTAGAGGACACAGCCTCAGAATATAGGGGTATCCTTTTAGAACGGAGATGAAGAGGAATTTCTTTAGCCAGGGAGCAGTGCAATTTATTGCCACAGGCAGCTGCAAAAGCCAAGTCATTGGGTATATTTAAGGCAGAGATTGATAGGTTCTTGAATAGTCAGGGCATGAAGGCAGATGGGGAGACGGGTGCGGAGGCCAGAGATTGGGGCTGAGAGGGAAATGGATCAGCCATCATGAAGTGGTGGAGCCGACTCGATGGGCTACATCTTATAATCCATTATAGAAAAGTGGATTCAGTCAATGGAAAACTGCCAAGAAGATGGCGGCGTGACGTATCTCAGAGCGGCCACTCCGGTGGTGATGTCTGTTATTTGTCAAGTAGGGGGCTGTGCACAATCCTGATTTGATGGAGACGGACGTGAGGGCACGGAGGAACATCTGGTGAAACTTCTGAAATGCCTGCTTCGCTGCTGCTACTGTGTGGTCCAGAAGAATCTCCGGAGGGGAAGGTCCCGAGTCCTCAGCTTTGCTTGTTGCTTGGCGGCCAGGGCGGAGTCGAAGTGCTCGGCAGAGGATGGTGCTCGGAGGGGCTGGTCGAAGGCTCGAAGCTTTCAGACGGACTCAGATCCCGCTGCGGTCGGGTGCTTCCAATGTTGCTGCATCGGCAAGTTGGCGGCACTTGGAGGTTCATGGCGGGGAGAGTTTCTCACTTCTGCTGCCTGCGTGAGATGATGAGGCTATCGGGACTTTGAGACTTTTATTTTACTGTGCCCATGGTCTGCTCTTTATCGAATTATAGTATTGCTTTGCACTGTTGTAACTATATGTTATAATTATGTGGTTTTGTCAGTTTTAGTCTTGGTTTGTCCTGTTATTTTTTGTGATATCATTCTGGAGGAACATTGTATCATTTTTAATGCATGCATTTCTAAATGACAATAAAGGAGGACTGAGTGTCCTCATAATCTTAAAAAGTATGCTAATTAAGCAGATGAACAAAATGCAACCTGTCCTTGAACTGAAGTATGGAGAGCTGCACTTGTGTAAAAAGGGGTGACTATGGTGTCTGATTTTTTTTTTCCCCAAGGCAATTACTGGCTCTTATGTGATACTTCCAATGCTGCAAGTAAAATAAATGTGCTAATGATTGATACACTCTGATTGTTCTTTGTTATAAGGTGTAGCAAAGCACAATCCCAACTTTTCCTTTGGTACTAATGTTAAGAGAAGAAGGAATGTCCAAAGTCTTGTGATTTCCTCTCCTTATCCCTACTGTAAGTGCTCCGTGAACACATATTGGGGCTTCATGGTAGTGTCGCAGTTACTGCAACACTATTACAGCTTGGAGCATCAGATTTTGGTGTTCAATTCCAGTATCTGCTAAGAAAGTTTGTATGTTCTTCCCATGGGTTCATGAGTTTCCTCCAGCCGCTCCAGTTTCCTCCCACAGTCCAAAGATATATTGATTAGTAGGTTAATTGATTATTGTAATCTGGCTGGGGTTAAATTGGTGTGTGCTGGGTGGGCCAGCAGGGCCTGTTCCACACTATCTCTAAATAAAATAACTAATGGCAAGGCCACTGATTTACAGCATCAACCTTCAGTGTACAGAATTAGCTGTCCTTGCTGGAGGTTATGGGATGGTTGTTGTGCGGTATACAAGCATAGGATTTTCTTTAGGGCAATTGAGCCAGCAAGTGGGGAGGGGGTTTTGCCTGTATTTGGCCTGTATCCTTCAAACCCTTTCCTATCTAGATACCCATGCGTCTAAATGTACTGTAATTTAAATGTTATAACTGTTCCCACTGCGAAAGCTTCCTCTGACACCATTTTCCCATCACTCTCCCCCTCTCCCCCCTCCACCCCGTCTGTGTGACAAGTTGCCCCTCGGGTCCTGGTCAAATCCTTCCCAAATCATTGGGAAGTGGGCACCCAAATAGCTGGATTTGTGCTGTTGATTCCTTAAGCTTATCTCTGGGCTGAGTGCATTTTAAAATGAGCGTAAGGGGAGATTTCACTATGTCTGTTAGCTGATGCCTGAATTTGGTCTGCGTCGCAGTGACGTAAGGAACTGTGGCTCAGGACCTACAGCATGAAGTCTAGATACTGTAGATCGATTGTTTTTGATAAATGAATGGATAGATGATAAATGAGTAGATAAATTAATCAATGGATAGATAAATGATACAGATAGACAGATGATAGATAACAGGATAAGGAACATGAGATACATGTAATTAAAAGACAAATCGACAGACTTGGCAGAAACGGCAACGAGAGCAATTTTTTTGGGGGGGGTGAGGTGAAAGTGGACTTGCTGAATGAGCAGGAGCACATAATAGATCCAACCATCTAAAGCCAACTGAGGATCATTCGAAAGCATAAATATAGCCCATGTGAAGATGTCCTTTCCTATTACTGTAACATCCCTGCCTACTGTTCCCAGTCTCGGATCCATTTCGGTGACACTTCACGTTACTTCTCCTGGATTTCAATCGTGACTGTAACATTGCACCCTAATATTTAGATTCACATCTATTTTTGTAACACCCAACAGTGCTGTGCATGGATTTCCAATTATCTTCCTCTATGAGGAATTTCTACTCTCCGATAGTGACTAAGAAGCTACTTTTGCTGATATCTCATAGAAAGCCATTATCTCTGTATTTCCAGTTACTGTTCGATAGATTTGCTAAATTTGCCCACAGAAAAAGAATATCAAGGTTGCACGAGGTGACAGGTATGTACTCTGATAATAAATTTTACTTTGAACTTTATTAAGGGAAGTTGGAAACTCAGGCACAACACACCTTGCAGACTGATATTCGTTTGTCAGTGTTCAAACATTACTGTTATCCGATGGAATTTAAAAACACGAAAAAAAAGATAAGTAGGGTTTACTGGGCTGTAGGGCTCATGAATTCTGAACTTTTTATCTGAGATGCTCCTTATTATGAAGTGTTCTGTCAGAGAAAACGTTTCTGTTTCATTCTTCAACCCGAATGCCTTTTCCATTTGCTGTCATAACCTGTGGTCCACCTCCCAGCCACCATTGGGAGGCCTGTATACAATTGCCATCAACGTCCTTATAACTTTGTAGTTTCTTAACTCAACCCATAGGATCAGAAGATATTGAATCCTTATGTCACATCTTTCTACTGATTTGATGGCATTCTTTACCAGTAGAGCCACACCAGCCCCCTGCCTACCTTCCTATCCCTCTGAATACAACGTGTAACCTCGGACATTCAGCTCCCAACTACAACCATCCTTCAGCCACGATTCGGTGATGGCCACAACATCGTACCGGGCAATCTGCAACAGTGCAACAGGGTCATCCACCTTATTTCGTATACTACGTGCATTTAGATACAACACCTTGAGTACCATATTTGCTATCCTTTCTGATTCTGTATTCCTAATGATTTGGTACTCACGCTGTTGGCTGCAACTAAGTCCCATCACCTGCCTGCCCTTCCTGACAGTCTGACTGCATGCTATCTTTACTTTTTTTACCATCCGCCCTATCCTGAGTCCCTTCACTCTGGTTCCCACACCCTGCCAAGTTAGTTTAAACCTTCTCCAACAGCTCTAACAAACCTGCCCGCAAGATTATTCGTCTCCCCTCTCTCAGGTTCCGGTGCAGCCCGTCACTTTTGAACAGGTCATACCGCCCCCAGAAGAGATCCCAATGATCCAAGAACCTGAAGCCCAGGCCCCTGCACCAGCTTCTCAGCCTGGCATTTATCTGCCAAATCATCCTGTTCCTACCCTCACTGGTGCGTGGCACAGGCAGCAATCCAGAAATTACTGCCCTGGAGATCCTGCTTCTCAGCTTTATGCCTAGCTCTCTAATTTTTCTTTTCAGGACCTCATTGCTTTTCCTTCTTGTGTCATTGGTACCAATATCTGCCAAGACAGCTGGCTGCTCCCCACTCCCTCTCCAAAATGTTGTAGGCGCGATCTGAGACATCCTTGACCCTGGCACCTGGGAGGCAACATACCATCTGGGTGTCCCATTCACGTCCACAGCATCTCCTGTCTGTTCCCCTCTGTCATCCAGTTCGGATATGGCCCAAGTGCGGAGTGAGAGACACTGAAGCGGGTCGATAGTTCGGAATTTAATTCGAACAGTGTTAAAGGGAAAAAAAAAACAATAAACGCTAGGCCAAACAGGGCCGTTAACTAAAACTCTCAAATGGAAAACGAAGCCCACACTGCGGCTGAAAGAACAACGCAAGCGGGCAGGGAAGCATTGGGGTGCTGTGTCCACGTTTCGACAAGCACTACAACGAAAAGAATGAAGTTAAGTATTATCACAATGAAATAATAATTAGCTGACATGTGCATGTTCACGAGCGCAATTGCTGTATCTGCTGCGCTGTCGAACCCGTGGTTGCGAGGCCCTTACGCTTCATTACAGATAAGGCCTCAGCGGAGAGCGCCACTATTAACATTGGGTCACCTGGACAGCGTTGATATATGAAGGTACTCGCCTTTGTGTCACTATTTATGGTGGGTAGCATGGAGTGTGGCATTGTTTACAATGGATCACTGGGAAAACGTCAATATCTACGGCGGGGTTACGTGCGCTATTATCTCACCGGGAGAGCGTCAATATTTTCAATGTGTTACCGGAAGAGCCTAGGTACACGGAGGCTCTTACAAGGTGCCAGTATTTGCTGGGGCGCGCCAGGAGCGCGCCATTATTAGCAGTGGGTCACCGACAGGGTGTCAATATATACAGAGGGATGGCGCCCATGTTTAAAGCGTTACAGACCAAGAGCGTCCATATTTTCAGCCTTATTGTCCAGAGCGGGATCATTGTGGAAGCACGAATACTTTCCATGGCTGATGAGGAAAGCGTAAATAATCGTAGGGGCTCACCAGAAACACTTGGATGTTTGTAGTGAATCGGTCGGACCCTATGAGTGTTTGCATTACGGTCATCGGAGGGCATCAACATTCACAGTCACCCGCAATGTTTACATCCGATTACGGCGGAACCACAAGATACACTCAGCAGCCAGTTGATTCGGTGAAGGAGTGGCGCCCGGTGTGGTCTTCTGCTGTTGCCGCCCATCCACCTCATAGAAACATAGAAAACCTACAGCACAATACAGGCCCTTCGGCCCACAAAGCTGTGCCGAACATGTCCTTACCTTAGAACTACCTAGGGTTACCCATAGCCCTCTATTTTTCTAAACATCATGTACCTGTCCAGCAGTCTCTTAAAAGACCCTATCGTATCCGCCTCCACCACCGCCGCCGGCAGCCCATTCCACGCAGTCACCACTCTGTGTGTAAAAAAACTTACCCCTGACGTCTCCTCTGTACCTACTTCCAAGCACCTTAAAACTGTGCCTTCTCGTAATAGCCATTTCAGCCCTGGGAAAAGGCCTCTGACTATCCACAGGATCAATGCCTCTCATCATCTTACACACCTCTTATCAGGTCACCTCTCATCCTCCGTCGCTCCAAGGAGAAAAGGCCGAGTTCACTCAATCTATTCTTCGAGATTCAAGGAGTTTTCCGTTCAGAAATGCTGTTCTACACACCACTGTTGTACACGCAGTCACCTTCCTGTCAGCTGGAACCAGTCCGGCCATTCACCTCTGAACTCTCATTAACAAGGCGTCTTCGCCCACAAAACTGACGCTCGCTGGATTTTTTTTTTGTTGGTTTCGTTTTTCACACCGTTCTCTGTAAACTCTAGAAACGGTTGTGCGTGAAAATCCCAGCAGATCGGCACCTTCTGAGACACACACACCACTCCATCTGGCATCGCCAATCATTCAACGGTCAGAATCACTTTTCGTCCGCATTCTGATGTTTGATCAGACCAACACCTGAGTCCCTAGAGCACGTCTGCTTGATTATATCCATTAATCCGCTGCCGCATGATTGGCTGATTAGGTATTGGCAGTGATAAGGTGGACAGAAGTACTAAATAAAGTGGCCACAGTGTGTACAGCGGGTCACGGGGAGAATGCCAATGCTGATCGCCGCTCACCCAGCAGAGAGTCAATATTTACAGTGGATCAAGCTTAACAGTGGGTTACCCTGTGGGTTCTTGCTGAAGGAGTTTATTTAAAGTGGCGTCATCGAGGGAGGGTAAATATATTCAGCGGCTCTTCGGAGAGCGTCAATAATTGCAGGGTATCGATGGGAAAGCGTCATCCATTTCAATGGCTCGCCGAGATATCTGAACTATTTACATGGGTTCACTGGGAGAGCTTTAATATTTACAAACGATCACTGGGAGAACATCAGCGCTTGCTAGGTTCACTGCGATAGAATAAATAATTATACTGACAGAAAATTAATATTTATAGCGTGGTCACTCGTCATCACTTACGAGGATTCATTGGGGGTGGTCGATATTTACAATGGACCGCCGGAGAGGATCATTGCTTACAACAGATCCCCTGGGGGACGATAATATTTACATATACTCACCGGGATTTCGCCAATGATAATATTCTCACCCTGAGAACGCCAATATTTAAGGTGGTCTTAGGCAGCGCGTTAATGCGTAAAACTGCTGATGGCGAGAGCGTCGCTAAATACCCTGGGTTAATATTTACAGAGGCTCACTGGGAATGTGGCCCAGTGGCGTCACGGGGAGTAGGTCTGTGGGTTGCCCAGAGAATTGCATTGTTTACAGTCACTCACCGGGAGGGGGGTCAACGTTATCTGTGGCTCACAGGGCGAGCGACAATATTTAAACTGATTCACTGGGAACGCGTCAGTCTTTACAGCCGGGTCAGAGGAGAGCGTCGTTATTTACAGTGGGTTTCTCGCAGTGTCGACGTTCACAGTCTCCGGAAGAGCGTTAATACTTACAGGGTCACATTAGGGCAGCGCCAGTACTCACGGTGGCTTGCCGGTAGAGCATCAATACTTGCAGTGGCATCTGTATTTAAAATGGCGATGCGCAGTGCGCTGTTATTTATTGGGGCTCATTGGGACAGCTCAGTGACTGACTTCTTCTTCATCCCATCATTCCATAGGCCGCAGACAGCAGCTCCCCAGGGTCCTCTGTCCTGGACCAAAGGTTGATCCGCCATATGGTTCCGAATCTGAATCAATTTAATATCACCGGCATAAGTGGTGAGATTTCTGCCTTCACCACATGACCATGCATCTTCTAAGCAAAGGTCCTTCCTCTCCCAGGGATAGCGTCTTTGGAGCTTCTGTTGGCGTTTTATGCGGCTCTGGGATTTTGCGGATGAGGCTGCTAGCCCCATGGTCAACACCTCCCCTCTCGCAGTCGGGCTTGGGACCGTCCATGGCTTGAGGTGAGCACCAGTACGTGAAGTCGGTCACCATATGAGCGTCTCCATTTACAGCGCAGTGCGTCAATATTTTCTGGTGTTCAACCAGAGAACCGTCAATATTTACAGTGGGTTACTGCTGTGTGCCCATGTTGACACTGTGTCAATGGTGGAGTGTCACTACTTGCTATTAAAGCGCGCTCCCTGGATGCTTTTTTTTTGTGGTTCACAGGAAGAGCTTTAAAATTGAAGAGTGTCACGAGGAGAGCGTCAGTAATTGATTTCACTGGGACATCTTACATACTTGCATGAGCTCGTAGCGATAATGACCGATTTTCCAGGGGATAGCTGCAAAGCATCAATATGGGCTCGCCGGGAATGGGTGAACATTTACGTCAAGGTCACCTAGCGATCATCTGTATTTACAGTATAACAAGAACGGCAATGATGATAAGTGATTACCTGAAAGTGTTATTATTTACATAGAGAAACACAGTAAACTTTAACATTTCAGGGGTCCACCCGCAGAGCGCCAATATTTTTCTGAGAGAGCGTCAGTGTTTTCAAGTGATCAACGGGGAGCTTCAATATTTACAGTGTCTTGCTGGGAGAGGGCGAGTGGTGAAAGTGGGTCCCCGAGAGGATTAATATCTTTAGTTAGTTACCAGAAGAGTGAAAATGTTTACACACGACCTGCGTAAATAGTTGCAAGTTCTGGCAGAAAGAGCATCGATATCTAAAGGTGTGTGACCTGCAGAGAGTCAAAGTTTATGATGGTTTACCGGGGATGTCTGATTGTTCAGAGTGATCTGGAGAACGTTAATATCTATTTTAGGTTACCTGGAATGTGTCGATGTTTTAGAGTGAGTTACTGCAACTGCGTTGATGGTTAGAGCGGCTCACCTAGAGAACACGAAGGCTTACAATGGGTCACTCGGAAGCGTCAATATTTAAAGAGGGTAACGGAGACGTTGTCTTCATTTAAAGTCGGTCACTCGGAGTGTGTCGACGCTTACTGTGGGTCACCGGGAAAAGCAGAGGTACGCACAGGCCCTCAGTGGGAGATACCGATATTTAAAGCGGATCACGGGAGATCGTCAATAATGAGAGTGGTCATTGGGAGAGTTTCAATATTGACATGGACTCACTGGCAGAGAATCAACGTTACCAGCTGCGTCAACGGGCGCCATCGACACTTCCCGTGGCTCGCACGAGAACGTTGAGAATTGTAGGATCTCACAAGGGGAGTGTCAATATTTGCTTGGAAATCTGAAGTATTTAGACCATAAGACCATAAGACAAAGGAGCAGAAGTAGGCCATTCGGCCCATCGAGTCTGCTCCCCCATTTTATCATGAGCTGATCCATTTTATCCTATTTAGTCCCGCTGCCCCGCCTTCTCACCATAACCTTTGATGCCCTGGCTACTCAGATACCTATCAATCTCTGCCTTAAATACACCCAATGACTTGGCCTCCACTGCTGCCCGTGGCAACAAATTCCATAGATTCACCACCTTCTGACTAAAAAAATTGTTTCGCATTTCTGTTCTGAAAGGGCGCCCTTCAATCCTGAAGTCATGCCCTCTCGTACTAGACTCCCCCGTCAAGGGAAACAACTTTGCCACATCCACTCAGTCCATGCCTTTTAACATTCGAAATGTTTCTATGAGATCTCCCCTCATTCTTCTGAACTCCAAGGAATACAGTCCAAGAGCGGACAAACGTTCCTCATATGTTAACCCTCTCATTCCCGGAATCATTCTAGTGAATCTTCTCTGTACCCTCTCCAGCGTCAGCACACCCTTTCTTAAATAAGAAGACCAAAACTGCCCACAGTACTCCAAGTGAGGTCTCACCAGCGCCTTATAGAGCCTCAACATCACATCCCTGCTCCTATACTCTATTCCTCTAGAAATGAATGCCAACATTGCATTCGCCTTCTTCACAACCGATTCAACCTGGAGGTTAGCTTTAAGGGTATCCTGTACGAGGACTCCCAAGTCCCGTTGCATCTCAGAACTTTGAATTCTTTCCCCATTTAAATATTAGTCTGCCCGTTTATTTTTCCTGCCAAAGTGCATAACCATACACTTTCCAACATTGTACTTCATTTGCCCCTTCTCTGCCCATTCTTCCAATCTATCCAAGTCTCTCTGCAGACTCTCCGTTTCCTCAGTACTACCGGCCCCTCCACCTATCTTCGTATTGTCAGCAAACCTAGCCACAAAGCCATCTATTTCATAATCCAAATCGTTGATGTACAATGTAAAAAGAAGCGGCCCCAACACTGATCCCTGTGGAACACCACTGGTAACCGGCAGCCAACCAGAATAGGATCCCTTTATTCCCACTCTCTGCTTCCTGCCAATCAGCCAACGCTCTATCCACGTATGCAACTTTCCTGTAATTCCATGGGCTCTTATCTTGTTAAGCAGCCTCATGTGTGGCACCTTGTCAAAGGCCTTCTGAAAATCCAAATATACAACATCCACTGCATCTCCCTTGTCTAGCCTACTGGTAATTTCCTCAAAAAATTGTAATAGGTTTGTCAGACAGGATTTTCCTTTAAGGAATCCATGCTGAGTTCTGCCTATCTTGTCATATGCCTCCAGGTACTCTGTAACCTCATCCTTGACAATCGACTCCAACAACTTCCCAACCACCGACGTCAAGCTAACAGGTCTATAATTTCCTTTTTGCTTCCTTGCCCCCTTCTTAAATAGTGGAGTGACATTTGCAATCTTCCAGTCTTCTGGAACCATGCCAGAATCTATTGACTTTTGAAAGATGATCACTAATGCCTCCGCAATCTCCACAGCTACTTCCTTCAGAACACGAGGGTGCATTCCATCTGGTCCAGGAGATTTATCTACCTTTAGACTATTCAGCTTCCTGAGCACTTTCTCTGTCGTAATTGTGACTGCGCATACTTCTCTTCCCTGCCACCCTTGAGTGTCCGGTATCCTGCTGTCTTCCTCAGTGAAGACTGATGCAAAATACTTGTTCAGTTCCTCTGCCATCTCCTCATCTCCCATTACAATTTCTCCAGTATCATTTTCTATCGGTCCTATATCTACTCTCACCTGTCTTTTACTCTTTATATACTTGAAAAAGCTTTTAGTATCCTCTTTGATATTATTTGCTAGTTTCCTTTCATAGTTAATCTCTTCTCTCTTAATGACCTTCTTGGTTTCCTTTTGTAAGGTTTTAAAAACTTCCCAATCCTCTATCTTCCCACTAATTTTTGCTTCCTTGTATGCCCTCTCCTTTGCTTTAACTTTGGGTTTGACTTCTCTTGTCAACCACGGTTGCATCCCTTTTCCACTCGAAAATTTCTTCTTTTTTGGAATATACCTGTCTTGCACATTCCTCATTTTTCGCATAAACTCCAGCCACTGCTGCTCTGCCGTCTTTCCCGCCAGTGTCTCTTTCCAGTCAACTTTGGCCAGTTCCTCTCTCATGCCACTGTAATTTCCTTTACTCCACTGAAACACCAACACATCAGATTTCGGCTTCTCTTTTTCTAATTTCACAGTGAACTCAATCATGTTATGATCACTGTCTCCTAAGGGTTCCTTCACCTCAATCTCTCCAATCACCTCCGGTTCATTACACAATACCCAGTCCAGTACAGCCGATCCCCTAGTGGGCTCAACAACAAGCTGTTCTAAAAAGCCATCTCGCAGACTTTCTACAAATTCTCTCTCTTGAGATCCAGTGCCGACTTGATTTTTCCAATCTACTCGCATGTTAAAATCCCCCACAATTATCATAACCCTGTCTTCCTGACAAGCCTTTTCTATTTCCTGTTGTAATTTGTAGTCCACATCCCTGCAGCTGTTTGGAGGCCTATAAATAACTGCCATCAAGGTCTTTTTACCCCTGCTATTCCTCAGCTCAACCCATAAAGATTCTGCTCCTTCCGATCCTATATCACCTCTTTCTAATGATTTAATATTATTTCTTACCAATAAAGCCACGCCTCCCCCTCTGCCTACCTTCCTATCCTTCCGATACACCGTGTATCCTTGGACGTTCAGCTCCCAGAGACATGCATCCTTTAGCCAGGTCTCAGTGATGGCCACAATATCATACCTGCCAATCTGTAGCTGTACAACAAGATCACCCACCTTATTCCTTATGCTGCGTGCATTTAAGTACAACACCTTAAGACCAGTATTTGATACTTTTTGCTTTGATTTCACTGCAACTTTATTGCACTTCAACTCATCCCAATGGCTACACATTTGCCCCATCACCTGCCTGTCTTTCCTGACATCTTTACTGCTCACTATCTTAGATTTATTTCTGTTTTCCCCTTCCTCCGCTCTATCATTCCGGTTGCCATCCCCCTGCCAAATTAGTTTAAACCCTCCCTAACAGCTCTATTAAAATTGCCCGCCAGGATATTGGTCCCCTTCGGTTTCACAAATTTACACAAATCAAAATGCAAAACCTCAGTATTGATAGGAATTACAGAGAAGGCATGAATATCTACACATTCGCAGCGGGAGAGCGTAGATGATGATAGAGTTCTGGCTCCCCAGAACGTCAATATTTATAACGAGACCGGACGTGGGCTGGGGCACCGCCTCGCCGAGCATCTTCGCTCAGTCACCTCACAAAAGGCAGGACCTCCCAATGACTACCCTTTTCAATTCGACTTCCCATTCCCATTCCAACATGTTCCTCAGCCGCTACAATGAGGTCGCACTCAGGCCGGAGGAGCAACACCTCATATTCCGCAGGCCAGGCTGCATCTATGGAAGGGAATAAAGAGCTGACGTTTCGGGCCGAGAGCCTTCATCAAGTCGGGTGTCTGCCCGGATCGTCGACTGTTTATTCCTTTCCATCGATGCTGCCTGGCCTGCTGAGTTTCTCCAGCATTCTGTGTGTGTTGGCTTGGATTTTCAGCTTCTGCAGATTTTCTTAACCTCATATTCCGTCGAGGTAGCATCCAACCTGATGACATGAATGTCGATTTACCTAACTCCCATTGATTTCTCACTCCTCCACCTTCTCAATTTTTCCATTCCCGATTCTCGCTTCCCTCTTACCCCTTCTCTTTACCCCACCTACCTTTCACCTTCATCTGGTGCCCCTCCCTCTTCCCCTTTTCCGATGATCCACCCTCTCCTCCTATCCTTTACCCGTTCTTCCTATCTTCTTCCAGCTTATTTAATACCCCCTCCCAAACCACCTACCTCCCCCCTCACCTGGCATCACCTATCACCCTCCTAAATGTACTCTTCTGACCTCCGGCCTTCTTGTTCTGGTTTCTCCCTCCTTTCTCCAGGTCTGATGAAGGATCTCGGACCAGAACGATTCCTCTCCGTGGATGTTACCTGACCTGCTGAGTTTCTCCAGCACTTTCTGTGTGTCCCTCAAGATTTACAGCTTCTGCAGGATCTCTTGTAGTCATAGGAGCTCAGCGCTAGAGCTCCGATCTTTTCATGGGGTCGCCAGGGAATGTCAATAGTACTTACATGGACTCGCAGTGAAAGCTTCAATATCTCCGGCGTGGTCACAGCGTGAGTATCGATATTTATAGAGGGTCATCTGGGAAACGTGAATACTTGGAAAGAGTCAATATTGCCAGGTGCTCAGGGAAGAGCTCAAGTTGCGTTGCATGAAGTATATCGAGACTGGTAATTCATGGGTAGATAGTTAACATTTTGGCCATAAGACCATGTGAGATAGGAGCAGGATTAGGCTATACTGCCTATCGAGTCTGTTCAGTCAATCCATCATGGCTGATTTATTATTCCTCTGAAACTTTTTGTCCCCGTAAATTTTGAGGCCCTTGCTAACCATAACCTATCAGCCTCTGTTTTAAGTACAGTATACCCACGTGCCATTGTTTGCAGTGGATCACAGTGAGATCAAGTATTTTCAAACTGTCGGGAGTATTCAAGAACATACCGGCAGAAGTTCCCACTTGCTTCAAAACGGCAACAAATATACCAGTTCCAAAGAAGAATAATGGGAGCTGTGTTAACATAGAACATAGAACATGGAATAGTACAGCACAGTACAGGCCCTTCGGCCCACAGTGTTGTGCCGACCCTCAAACCCTGCCTCCCATATAAGCCCCCACCTTAGATTCCTCCATATACCTGTCTAGTAGTCTCTTAAACTTCACTAGTGTATCTGCCTCCACCACTGACTCAGGCAGTGCATTCCACGCACCAACCACTCTCTGAGTAAAAAACCTTCCTCTAATATCCCCCTTGAACTTCCCACCCCTTACCTTAAAGCCATGTCCTCTTGTATTGAGCAGTGGTGCCCTGGGGAAGAGGCGCTGGCTATCCACTCTATCTATTCCTCTTATTATCTTGTACACCTCTATCATGTCTCCTCTCATCCTCCTTCTCTCCAAAGAGTAAAGCCCTAGCTTCCTTAATCTCTGATCATAATGCATACTTTCTAAACCAGGCAGCATCCTGGTAAATCTCCTCTGTATCCTTTCCAATGCTTCCACATCCTTCCTATCGTGAGTTTAATGGCTATCAAACGGTAGCACTCACATCTACAGTGATGAAATGCTTTGAGAGGTTAGTCATGACTAGACTGAACTCCTGCCTCAGCAAGGACCTGGACCCATTGCAATTCATCTATCGCCACAATAGGTTAACGGCAGACGCAATCTCAATGGCTCTCTACAGGGCTTTAGCCCACCTGGACAACACATACACCTATGTCAGGATGCTGTTCATTGACAATAGCTCAGCATTTAATACCATCATTCCCACAATCCTGATTGAGAAGTTGCAGAACCTGGGCCTGTGTACCACCCTCTGCAATTGGATCCTCGACTTCCTAGCTGGAAGACCACAGTCTGTGTGGATTGGTGATAACATATCCTCCTCGCTGACGATCAACACTGGTGCACCTCAGGAGTGGCTTAGCCCACTGCTCTACTCTCTATATACACATGACTGTGCGACTAGGCATAGCTCAAATACCATCTATAAATTTGCTGATGATAGAACCATTGTTGGTAGAATCTCAGGTGGAGACGACAGGGTGTACAGGAGTGAGATATGCCAACTAGTGGAATGGTGCCGCAGCAACAACCTGGCACTCAACGTCAGTAAGACGAAAGAGCTGATTGTGGACTTCAGGAAGGGTAAGATGAAGGAACACATACCAATCCTCATAGAGGGATCAGAAGTGGAGAGAGTGAGCAGCTTCAAGTTCCTGGGTGTCAAGATCTCTGAGGATCCAACCTGGTCCCAACATATCGATGTAGTTATAAAGGAGGCAAGACAGTGGCTTTACTTCACTAGGAGTTTGAAGCGATTTGGTTTGTCAACAAATACACTCAGAAACTTCTATAGTTGTACCGTGGAGAGTATTTTGACAGGCTGCATCACTGTCTGGTATGGAGGGGCTACCACACAGGTCCGAAAGAAGCTGCAGAGGGCTGTAAATTTAGTCGGCTCCATCTTAGGCACTAGCCTGCAAAGCACCCAGGACATCTTCAAGGAGCAGTGTCTCAGAAAGGCAACATCCATTATTAAGGACCTTCAGCACCCAGGACATGTCCTTTTCTCACTGTTAGTATCGGGAAGGAGATACAGAAACCTGAAGGCACACACTCAGCAATTCAGGAACAGCTTCTTCCCCTCTGCCATCCGATTCCTGAATGGACATTGAAACCTTGGACACTACCTCACTTTTTAAATACTGTATATTTTACTTCTGTTTTTGCGCGATTTTTAATCCATTCAATATTCGTACACTGCAAGTGATTTACTTATTAATTATTATTTTATTATTTTTTTTCTCCTATATGATGCATTGCACTGAACTGCTGCTGCTCGGTTAACAAATTTCACGACACATGCCCGTGATAATAGACCTGATTCGACTGTCACTGAGAGAAGGAAAGTAGTTACAGCGGAATCACCGAGAGAGTGACAATATTTATAGGTAGTCACCTGGAGAGCGCAAATATTTACAAATGCTCCCCGGGACGGTGTCACTGTTTGCCAGTACACACGGGGTGAGCATCGATATATAAACCGGGCGAGCTGGGGGGGCGTTAATATTTGTGATGTGATCTGGATGTGTCAAAGTTTACAGCGAGTCACTGTGAGTGCTTCAATATTTAGAGTGACCCACTGGGAGAGCGTCAATATCTAAAGTGAGTCACCTTAAGAAAATGAATACTTACAATGCGTCACCGGATGACGTCAATATTTAAAGAGGGAAACCGAGAAGGTTTCGTTATATAGAGCGGGTTACTCGGAATGTGGGCCAGTCAAGAACGTCAACATGTAAATGCCCATCAACCCAGTTGGGGCATAGGTCGCTGCCAGCAGCACACCGGAGTCCTTTTCTCCTGGGCGAAGATCCCTTCTCTCCCAGGGATGAGGTCTGTGGAGCTTCTGTAACATTGAGTATACACGGGATGGGGTTGCCAGCTCCATGAGCAACTCCTCCGCACTAATCCTAACCTTATTATTAAACCCGCCGATAAGGGGGGTACTGTTGTAGTCTGGCGTACTGACCTCTACCTTGCCGAGGCACAGCGACAACTCGCGGATACCTCCTCTTATTTACCCCTCGATCGTGACCCCACTAAGGAGCACCAGGCCATTGTCTCCCACACCATCACCGACTTTATCCGCTCAGGGGATCTCCCATCCACTGCTACGAACCTTATAGTTCCCACACCCCGCACTTCCCGTTTCTACCTCCTACCCAAGATCCACAAACCTGCCTGTCCTGGCCGACCTATTGTCTCAGCTTGCTCCTGCCCCACCGAACTCGTTTCTGCATACCTCGACACGGTTTTATCCCCCCTTGTTCAATCCCTTCCGACCTATATTCGTGACACTTCTCACGCTCTAAAACTTTTCGATGATTTTAAGTTCCCTGGCCCCCACCGCTTTATTTTCACCATGGATGTCCAGTCCTTATATACTTCCATCCCCCATCAGGAAGGTCTCAAAGCTCTACGCTTCGTTTTGGATTCCAGACCTAATCAGTTCCCCTCTACCACCAATCTGCTCCGTCCAGCGGAATTAGTCCTTACTCTTAATAATTTCTCCTTTGGCTCCTCCCACTTCCTCCATACTAAAGGTGTAGCTATGGGCACCCGTATGGGTCCTAGCTATGCCTGCCTTTTTGTTGGGTTTGTGGAACAATCTATGTTCCGTGCCTATTCTGGTATCTGTCCCCCACTTTTCCTTCACTACATCGACGACTGCATTGGCGCTGCTTCCTGCACGCATGCAGAACTCGTTGACTTTATTAACTTTGCCTCCAACTTTCACCCTGCCCTCAAGTTTACCTGGTCCATTTCCGACACCTCCCTCCCCTTTCTAGATCTTTCTGTCTCTGTCTCTGGAGACAGCTTATCCACTGATGTCTACTATAAGCCTACTGACTCTCACAGCTATCTGGACTATTCCTCTTCTCACCCTGTCTCTTGCAAAAACGCCATCCCCTTCTCGCAATTCCTCCGTCTCCGCCGCATCTGCTCTCAGGATGAGGCTTTTCATTCCAGGACGAGGGAGATGTCCTCCTTTTTTAAAGAAAGGGGCTTCCCTTCCTCCACTATCAACTCTGCTCTTAAACGCATCTCCCCCATTTCACGTACATCTGCTCTCACTCCATCCTCCCGCCACCCCACTAGGAATAGGGTTCCCCTGGTCCTCACCTACCACCCCACCAGCCTCCGGGTCAAACATATTATTCTCCGTAACTTCCGCCACCACCAACGGGATCCCACAACTAAGCACATCTTTCCCTCCCCGCCTCTCTCTGCATTCCGCAGGGATCGCTCCCTACACAACTCCCTTGTCCATTCGTCCCCCCTCCCATCCCTCCCCACTGATCTCCCTCCTGGCACTTATCCGTGTAAGCGGAACAAGTGCTACACATGCCCTTACACTTCCTCCCTCACCACCATTCAGGGCCCCAAACAGTCCTTCCAGGTGAGGCAACACTTCACCTGTGAGTCGGCTGGGGTGATATACTGCGTCCGGTGCTCCCGATGTGGCCTTTTATATATTGGCGAGACCCGACGCAGACTGGGAGACCGCTTTGCTGAACATCTACGCTCTGTCCGCCAGAGAAAGCAGGATCTCCCAGTGGCCACACATTTTAATTCCACATCCCATTCCCATTCTGACATGTCTATCCACGGCCTCCTCTACTGTAAAGATGAAGCCACACTCAGGTTGGAGGAACAACACCTTATAGTCCGTCTGGGTAGCCTCCAACCTGATGGCATGAACATCGACTTCTCTAACTTCCGCTAAGGCCCCACCTCCCCCTCGTACCCCATCTGTTACTTATTTTTATGCACACATTCTTTCTCTCACTCTCCTTTTTCTCCCTCTGTCCCTCTGAATATACCTCTTGCCCATCCTCTGGGTCCCCCCCCCTTGTCTTTCTTCCCGGACCTCCTGTCCCATGATCCTCTCTTATCCCCTTTTGCCTATCACCTGTCCAGCTCTCGGCTCTATCCCTCCCCCTCCTGTCTTCTCCTATCATTTTGGATCTCCCCCTCCCCCTCCAACTTTCAAATCCCTTACTCACTCTTCCTTCAGTTAGTCCTGACGAAGGGTCTCGGCCTGAAACGTCGACTGCGCCTCTTCCTACAGATGCTGCCTGGCCTCCTGCGCTCACCAGCAACTTTGATGTGTGTTGCTCTCCGTCAATATGTCCAGAGTCATATCAGGAAATCTTAAACAGCCGCAGGACATCATCGGCGGGGCTTCAATATTGATAGGAGTTACAGAGAAAGTTTTAATACTTATCGAGCCGCAACGGGAGAGCGTAAGGAATAAAGGCAATTCAATAAGTTCTTGCCCTTACGTTTGTACTTACAGTTGCCTGCCGCTGGAGCTTCGCATTTACTGAACAGTGGATCACCGGAGCCTATCAATACTTAGAGCGGCTCACTGTGAGAACTTCAGTTTCCAGCGGCGTCACGGGGTGAGGGTCAATGTGGCTTACAGGGCAAGCGTAAATATTTAAATAGGAGTATTTGCTGAGCATCATTATTTACATGAGCTCAAGGAAGATTATTACAGTTTTGATGGCGTGTATCAATGGATCACGGGTAGACTCGACTACTCACAGGGGCTCAAATGGGAGAGCATTGGTGTTTGTTGGCGGCGAGGTCAGCGGGAGACCTTCAATATTTCCAGAGGCTCAATCAGAGCCCGTCAACTTTTTCGGTATTGTCAGAGGGCACCGCGGATTTTTTCCGTAGGTCACCCGGAGAGCTTTCATAAATGCAGGGTCCCATCACCGGAGCGTGATGAATTGCAGAGTCTCGCCACTAGAGTGAGTGTCTCGCTGCGAATCTTCAAAAACTTAAATGGGCTCACAGTCAGAATTTACAATTCATTAAGAATGCGTCACCACTTCCAGAGGTGCATCGGCAGAGCGTCGATGATGTAAGCGCTCACTTGAGAACGTCATTATTCACAGGGTGGCACTGTGGGAGGGTCAGTACTTACAGCGAGGTCACGGGGTGAGGGTCAATTTTTATAGCGGGTCACATGGAGGGCGTCAATGTTTATAGGCACTTTATGGAAGAGCGTCAGTAGGGGAGCGGTTATTTATGTGAGCTGAAGGGGGTTATCGTGAGAGCGTCACTGGTTACAGTTGCTCAGTGGAAGAGATTTAACAATTACAGCAGCGTTACAGACACCCCATCACCCCACGATGGCTGACCGCTGTGTGTAACTCCCTAACCCTACCAGATGGTGTCTGACCCCTGCAGACCCCGAGACGGAATCGCTGTGTGTGACCACGAGGTAGAGAGAGAGAGCGAGAGAGACTCAGTTCGAATAAGAACTGTACAGAACCAAAGGAAAATGGTAAATGCTAGGCCAGCAGGGCCGCTAAGAACTCTCAAATTAAATAAAAATTAACGCCGTCACCGCGGCTCGCAGCAGTAACCTAAAACTAAATTCATCATCAGAGCTTGTCACACCAGACAGCCAGCCACTCTAGTGTTGTTTGCTTGACGTTGAGCAGGTCAGTGTCGGCTAAATCAGGTGAGAGTGGGCAGTTGCGCAGAACGTGTTCAATGTTCTGCACCCTTTCGCCACACTCACAGGATTCGCTGGTCTTTAAACCCCACTTCACCATATTGTCTCCCGTCCTACAAACTCCCGCTCTCGCTCTGTTGTGAGTACACTACTTCCGTCCGTCAAGCAGTACCCCGTCTGGTAACATTTCTGTGGGGTCTTACACTGTATTGTTTGGTTGGGTTCCGGCTTCTGTTTGTCGCCAGAGGTCAATCCTGTATGTTTAGGGGGGATGTTCCGTGCGGTAGTTCCTCCACTGTACCTAAAACTAAATTATTATCGCTCCTTTAACTTCGTCCATATGAAGCACGCGTCTTCTTTCCCGGACCGTGGGCTAAGGTAAGCAGAGAGCATTGTCGTCGCTGTGCTTCGGTCAAGATTTGACAAGACAGACACACGAGGTCCAGAGCTGAATACAATTGCGAGAAACCATAATTGGCTGGAATGTGTGAATTCTCACGAGGGTGACTGTAGTTCTCTTTCAGCGTCCGCCTGCGAGAACGCCCGGACTCCGCGGCGGTGACCGGGCCCCCTCCCGAGGCGCCAGAGATCTGTGCCCGCTGGAAACCCCGACTGGAGGGACTTGTCCGGTGTCTATCGAGCGTGATCCCAAGTACGTTTTTCTGGGCTATACCACTGAACACAGCCCCGCACCCAGCGGGAAGCCAGGATAGCCGCCCAGGATAGACGAGAGATCCATCCACCAAGCGGGGAGGAGTGAGGGGGGATGGAGACTGGAGGAAACGTTGAGGAAGTCACCGGTTTGGCAGGAACAGCGGGGTGAATCGTCATATTTGGTGGCAGGCACAGCCTGTAGGAGGCCCTGTTGACAGCCTTCTCAACTATGAGACCAACATGTGACTCCCTACTCATAGTGGAAATCTCCATACGTCAGCCAGATATTTCCCCCCAGCCCCCCGGCTTTAGAGCGTTCACTTGTCGGCGGAACCCATCAGCCTGCCGGGTTTATTGTTTCTGGGCGCGCAGCAGAGAAGCCCTGGCCAGCCCCTACGTGTGCTTGTTGCGTTGGCTGAATTATTCAGCAGCGGGAACTCCCACATCAGTCTCCAGGTCAGGGAAGAGCAGTGGGTGCAATCCCTTTTGCGTGCAAAGGGGGACATACCAGTGGAGGACGATTGGAAGTTATTGTGGGCAATCTCTGTCCCAACCAGTTGCGCGCTCCAGGTTACCGTGTCGGAAGAGACATGAAAGCGCAGGGCCGTCCCCAAGTCCTGATTCACTCTCTCAGTCTGGCCGTTATATTGGGGGTGGAAACCAGATGTGAGGCTGGCTGTGGCTCCCAAAAGAGAGCAGAAAGCCTTCCAAAAACGGGACCTGAACTGTGGCCCTCGATTGGGCGCCATGTCCTGAGGGAAGCCGTGCAGCCGGAACCATCAGTGTGGCCGCCTCACGAGCTGAAGTGAGCTGCTTTAGAGAACCGGACCACAATTACCAGAATGGTAGTGTTCGCCCCTGACGGAGGCAGACCGGTGATGAAATCCACCGAGAGGTGGGACCAGGGGCGGCCAGGCCCAGGCAGTGGACAGGGCAGACCGGCAGGCCGCTGAAATGACCACTTCTTCTAAGTGCAAGTGGGACAGGAAGAAACGAAGTCGTGGACATTTTGGGACCTACACGGCTTCCAAAATAGTCCCTCTATAAATTTCAGGGTCCATTGATGTCCAAAGGCGGGAAGAGCGACCCCACGCCAACACCCTGAGACGCACAGTGGCGGCGATAAAAGCCGGTTGGATGTCCCCGTCGGCCCTCCCCCACCCGACCCGGGCCAGAATCCGACCGTGGACAGCCCTCACCTCTAGTTCTTTTCTCCAAGTCTCTGGAACAGCTCCGCATGTGCACGGAAGGATGGGCTGGCGATTGGCGTTGGGCTCCAACATGTCAAACTGGCGGGAGAGAGAGCATCGGCCTTGTGCTTCCTTGCTGCGGTAGACCAGGGCGAAATTAAACTGAGTGGTGAAGGGAGCCCAGTGGACTTAACGGGAGTTAAGTTTCTTAGCGTCACTAATATACTGTAGGTGAGGTTCTTGTTATCTCTGCCTACCAGAAGGGGGTGTTCTGCCCCTTCCAACCAGTGTCGCCATGCCTCCAGGCCATAAGTTCTTGGTTCCTGACATCATAGTTAGACTGGGCAGGAGTCCAGCGACGGAAACGGAAAGAACGGGTGTGCGACCGATTATGCACAGAAGGTTGCCGTGAGAGTACAGCGCTAACGCCGGTATCTGGTGTGTCAACCTCGACGATGACTGGATGGAATGGGTCTCGATGTTGCAGGACCGGGGTAGTGGTGACGCGCCGGTGCTGCTTTAAGAATTCTTGGTCTACTTCACTCTCCATAGGGATCCTGCCGAGGTCTTCATGGTGAGTGAGTGCATTTACTGGTGCCGCGATACGTCTTCAGTTTCTAATGAAGCGGCAATGGAACTTGCAATCCCCATGAAGCGCCTCGCCTGGTTTGATCCACTCTGTGACTGCCTGAACTTTAAACGGGTCCATTTGAACACTGGAAGGGGTGAGGATGTGGCCCAAGATCAACACCTGCTCTTTGTGGAACTCACACCTCTTGGCTTGGCATAAAGATTGTGTGGATGCTCCTGTGAGAGCGCCCAGACTCCATGACAGAATCCTGGTTGTGACATGGGTGGTGTGACCCCTCAGCCGAGGTCATCCAGAGATCTGCAGCACACCACAGTGTGACCACTGACCCCAGTACACCCTGTCGTTTCACCAGTGGTTGACCACTGACACCATCACATCCTGAGAGCTGACACCTACGTGTAGCCCCTGACCCTATCACATCCTGAGATATGAGAGCAGTGAATGGCCCCAAATCCCACCATACCCTGAGATTTGATCCACAGTATGCAGTCCCTGACAATGCTACAGCCTGAGATCTTTTCAGGTGTTCTTAAGGTCTGACTCTGTTGTGTGGACTCTGACCCCCGACCTCCTAGTACTGTATCCTAAAATTTGATCCTGATAAGTCCCCTACCTTCCAGAAGTAGTGCGATCACTAGAGTTGAGTATGATGTTCTCCTAAGGGGGTGTCTAATGGTGGGTCATCAGGTGACTGCAGAGGCCAATCTCAGATCCACATATTTCACTATTGTCGACACTTTGGGCTTCTCACCTAAGGAAAGATGTGCTCGCATTGGAGATCGTTCAGAAGAAAACGGGGATGAGGAACGTTTGATAGTCCTGGCTCTGTATTCGATGGAGTTTAGAAGAATAACGGGGGTTTTTCATTGAAATCTTTCAAATGTTGAAAGGCCTAGACAGAGTAGATGTGGAAAGGATGTTTCCCATAGTGGGGACATAGAGGGGCAACCACTTAAAACAGAGGTGCGGAGAAATTTCTTTAGCCAGAGGGTGGTGAATTTGTGGAATTTGTTGCCACATGCAGCAATGTAGGCCAGGTCGTTGGGTGTATATAAGGCATGGCTTGATAGGTTCTTGATTGGACACGGCATCAGAGGTTACAGGTAGAAGACCAGGGAATGGGGCTGAGGAGGGCAAAATAGGATCAGGCATGATTGAATGGCAATGCAGACTCGATGGGCCAGATGGCCTTTTTCTGTTCCTATGCCATAAGACATATGACATTTGGGCTAGGGAGGATTCCCTTAATGGAAAACGCCTGTGCATGACTTTATTTAACGCGGGAAGGCTGATCCATGGGCAGCCACCACATGGTCCTTGACAGATCGGGGGCAGGGAATGCAAAATGATTGGGGACCCTTCTCTGCTGCAGTTTCTCCAAGAGGACCACAACCTTGTCATGGTTTAGAAGTTTGTGCGCCTCAATGACCTGGACAGCTATGTTGACTGCAGTCAGAGTTTTATGCTTTGGCTCTTGGTAGGGTCACCCATGCCAAACAGATCAAGAGTGGTCCACTGGTCCTCCAGGTTTGGGAGTCCAGCTCAGGGCAAACAACCCTAACTGGTAAAACAAAACTGTTAAACAAACAGCAATGAAGAATCCTTCTCCATCTGTGTGTGACAGTATTCCTGAGTCTCCATCTGAAATTTGCATGACTGACAGTACTGAAAACCACGCTGCTGATGTGATGAAGGAAGCCCTGAACACCGCCCGAGATGAAGGACCTTCATGGCTACCCTAAATGACAGAGGTGTAATGGGCTGTAGGTAGGTCTGCTGCACTCTTCCTTTGATTTGCTGTTGTGATGTGCCACTGTCTTCCGCCAGCTCCACCAATGAGGTCTTGGTTGGATCAATCTTTGTCAGAAACTAACCCCTTGACCTTACCGCCCACTGGTCACTCTAGCAGGAGCTAAGCACCAGATGGCTAAACTCCAGGTAGCAGCACTCTCAGGCTCTCAGGAGTTCACAGGCCTCTCCACCATGCCATGGTGACGACCCCCTAACCCGCTGCATCATGACTCTGGTTTGTGGCACACGACCACAGCACACCCAGCGATGTGATCATGGTGTGTGGACCCGACCCTAACCACAGCCCCATCACCCTGATGTATTGTCCCTGACCACACTGCATCCTGAGACCAGAAATCTGTGTAGGGCACCTGAAACTAACCATTCTCTGAGAACTTGCCTGCTGTGTGTCCACTAAATCTTCCATGCCCTGTGATCTCCGGCCCCCACAAGACCCAGATATCTGACGTTAACCTGAGCCAAAGCTCGTATAACCCCAGTTCAAATCCAGATTGCCTTGTTTGTACTTGGTCCTGGAATAGAGTCCAATGATCCATAAATGTCAAACCATCCCCCTGCACTATCTCCTTAGATATGTTTTAAACTGTACAAACTATCTACATATTTCTCACCTCACTAGTACTTAGCACAGGTTGTAATCCTGAGATTACAACTATAACCATATAACAATTACAGCACGGAAACAGGCCATCTCGGCCCTTCTAGTCCATGCCGAACTCTTACTCTCACCTAGTCCCACCGACCTGCACTCAGCCCATAACCCTCCATTCCTTTCCTGTCCATATAGCTGTCCAATTTAACTTTAAATGACATCATCGAACCTGCCTCAACCACTTCTGCTGGAAGCTCGTTCCACCCAGCTACCACTCTCTGAGTAAAGAACTTCCCCTTCATGTTACTCCTAAACTTTTGCCCTTTAACTCTCAACTCATGTCCTCAATCTCCCCCACTCTCAATGGAAAACTCTCTGGAAGTTTTGTTTCTTTTTTAAAACTTCCTATGTATCTCCCTAAAATACCTTGTAGGACCTCATCTTTGCTCCTGCCAATGACATTGGTACTGATCTGGACAATGAACTGTCTGCTCACCCTCCCCTCTCAGAGTGCACATGCTGCTAAACATCCTTAATCCTGGCATTAGGAAAGCAGCACACCATCCTGGAGTCTTAACTGCCTATCTGTGCCTCTTATCAATATCGCTCTGCCTGACTTCACCCTTCCCTTTTTTGCATTAGAACCGGGCACAGTGACGCTGACCAGGTGACTATGGCTGGCTTCTGAAAGGTTATGCCCATACAGTATCTAATGGGGTATGCCTGTTACTAAGGGGAATGGCCATAGGGGTATCATGTCCCATCTGCTTACTCCCCTCACTTCCCTTGGTGGTCCCCCAGCTATCTATGGGCTGCAGCTGATAATCCTGGTAGGTCTATCCCGCCTACATCCAGAATACATCCAACTCCAGCTGCAGTTCCTTCAGTCAATCTTCTGTCAGGAGCTGCAGCTGGGTGCAATTCCTGCAGATACAGTCATCAGGAAGACTTTCCACATCTTGCAGGAGGAACATTGCACTGTCCTGACCACTAGTTTATCTAAGGTTGTGGATTAACAGGGAAACAAAAACCTTACCTGATTCTTACCTACAACTCACCCGTGCCTCCTCACTGAAGCCTCTCTTGCCAAAGCCTCATCTCTCCACTCCTACATGGTCCACTCTCACAATGACTTGCTTCAACCACTTCATCCGGCAACTTTTCCATATCCTCACCATCCTCAGCGTATGGAAGTCTTCCTTTTAAATCTTTCCCCTTTCACCATACAACAATGCTAAATGCCTTTCTACCATGCTATCTACCTGTGAAGCCACTTCCATTACACTCCCAAGTCCCTCTGTCCATTACATCAGATTTATTATCAGTGACATATGGTGTGAAATTTGTTGTTTTACAACAGCGGTACAGTGCAATGACATTCTCAGTTGCAAAAATAGTGAAAAAAGAACAATGAGACCGTGTTCATGCACCGTTTGTAAAATCTGATGGTGGAGGGGATGAAGTTGTCCCTAAATTGTTAAGATTGGGTCCTCAGGTTCCTGTACCTCCTTCCTGATGATAGTAATGAGAAGAGGCTCAATATTAGGCCATAACGTAACCCGTCAGAACTTTCATACATTATAAAAATGTGCAAGGGTCTATGGTGATATGCTGAATCCCTGAATGAAGTGGAGCCCCTGGCGTGTCTAGCTCATAATTGCGTCATGTGTTGGACCCAGGATATATCCCCTGACATGTTAACACCAAGGAATTGAAGCATAATGTAAGTCCTATACTAGTCTGACTTTCCAAAATGAATAACCTCACATATCCATTTGCCTCTCCTCAGCCCACTTCCTCAACTGATCAAGGTCCCCCTGTGGTTTGTGTTAACCATCTCCTAATTTAATCTCATTGGCAAAGTTACTGATCAAGCCTTGTACATTCACATAGAAGTTATTTATGTAGATAAATAACAAGTTCCAACACTGATCCCTTGTAGCATACCACTACTCATTGGCCTTCATTCCAACAAATAAGCTTCAATCACTATCTTTGTGTTTCCTATCCCCCAGCCAATTTTGAATCCACTTTTGAATCGTATTGAATATTCATCTCGTCTACTCAAATGAAACAAGAACAGGTTCTCCAATTGGCACTTAATTTAAGTATCTCAGCACTTAAACTATTCGGGTTAATCCATATCAGACTATCTTGTAACTAGTAAGGATTTAGCATGAGTTTATTGAGCTAAGAGTTAATAGGAGCAACTACTTATTTCAGACAACTCAAAGAACAAGAACTAATCGACAAAATGGCCTGGATCCCCTTTATTTATTTGGGATACTGTGCCACTTAATTGGGACAGGAGACTATTGCCACAGTTTCTAACCGGCATCAGCTGCATGCAGTTGTGTAGCTGTAGTTAACTAATTTCACCACCCATGCCAACACTACACCATGCTTAGAGTCAATAGTTTCTCAATAGTGTCACCTGCATGTCTGTGTGTTCAAAAATAGTGATTTTTGGCATTGATAGTTGGTGAGAAATAAGCAGCAAGACGAGTTAGATTGTTTTGCTCACTCTGGTTTCAATAATTCAGGCTTGGAAATGCCAAAAACAGCCAGGAGTGAAAATGAAATGATTTCACTACTCCAAATTAGAACATAGAAATCTACAGCATCTCACAGGCCCTTCGGCCCACAATGTTGTGCCAACCATGTAACCTACTCTAGGTTAGAAACTATGAAGAATTAGAAGGCATCTACAATCATCTTAAATGTTACAACACAAAGTGAAGATTTGGAAGATGTAATCATCGAAAGCATTTTATGAAGGCAGTCCATTATCTGAACTAAATGTTTGTGTTAATTTTGTCCATTTACAGCCAATCAAAAGAACACAGCAGTGTGTTGGGTGTCTATCATATCTGACCCTCTGCGGGAGGGTTTTGTAAAGTAGAAAAGCTGTTACACTGGGACAATTCCACCCTCTCTACCAGGCCCAGTGGTACAAGTAGTCGTCACAGCCTGGTGTCTTCATTGGTTTCAGTGGATAACCATGACTTCTACTGTGCCCTATCATGTTCTTTGCTCTCCACAAAGCGTTGCAGAACTGCTGGATCTCACTGTTGATCTCATCTGCCCAGACTGCCGGAGCAGACTTCACATACTGGACAGGCACGTCCCCATCTCACCGGGTTATAAAGCCTGACGGCTACCCTCGCCTGGTTTAGAACACCTATTGAAGTGGTGACCCAGGTGTGGCTGCTGCTGCCTGCAAACAGCTAGTTACTTGGAGCCACAGCTAAGAGCTGAGTATGCAGTGGTGGGGATCAAAGGTGTGTGATATGCCCCATAAAGGACAAGTCAAGCTCCCTTCACCAGTGATCTTCAGCTCCTGGACACCACATACACTGGGGGAATTCCTCCATCAATAACTATTAGGAATTAGTACACAGTTTTATAATACTATAATAGTATTGATAGTGTTCGAATTTGTTCTGTATTTCATTTAAATGCATGATTTGTTACTCAGTTGAACAGTATTTTGTTATTTTTATACACATTCTTAAGTATTTCCATGAAACTTCAGCTAATCTGAAAGCTGTGCTTAGTCAATATGGCGCCCAATGGCAACTCCTTTGTTTGCATCTTCGCAAACAGCTCTATTTCCATCTTTAATATCTCTATCTTTCCCTTTCAGGGGTGTTTGAAGACCCTGACCTGGAGTTACATGCTGACTTTGGTTCTTTGCGGGAATGGGACCTGCTCTCAGGGCCTCACGACTGACTGCATTTCAATATGCCAAGGACGCGGCCCAAAAGGCTAGCATACCAGGGTGCTGGGTTTTTGTGGCTCTGGAGATGGGCTGATTCGAGGCTGGTGCCGCCGACTGCCGTGTCGCGGGAGAACACGGAAGATCTTCAAAGCAGCAAGCTCAATGTGCCCAATCAGCAAGTTGTTTGTTATGTCTCCCCTCTCGTTGTGAAACGGAGACACCTCTTTTTCCCTTATTAGGGAGAGAGAGAGCCTGTGGTATGCCAAATACCGGGTGAATGAGTAGTCTTTGGAGAACTGCAAGTCTGTGCCTTTATTGATGCTTTGCCGCACGCTTGAGTGCTCGGTGGGGGGTGCCGATGCTTTTTGCTGGGTGCTTTTCTGCCGATGCTTTTGGAGGGTGGATCGTTGCTTTGGTGCTGCTTACGTGTGGGGGGGGGGAGCTGGGGGGGGTCTTTGGGGTTCTAACATTTAATTGTCATTCATCCTTTGGGGCACTCCTCTGTTTTTGTGGATGTTTGCAAAAAAAAAAGGAATTTCAAGATGTATATTGTATACATTTCTCTGACATTAAATTTACCAATTAAACCTAACGGGGCAGCCGCTTAACTAGGCCAAATATTCTGATTCTGATGTGTCCCAATTAACCAGAATGCACTCTATTTATGAAATGTAGAATATCTTTTACCTTAACAACTGCCAGTCTGTGCTGTCACCCTCACGATACTTACCTGCCATTCTTTAGATTCTCTCCTCCTGAGTAATAAATATACAATTTTATACGACTAATCACATCCTTTCTTTCCAAAATGCTTCCTTTGACATTTCTTAAGAAAGCTTTAACATGTGTGTATCAGTCTAATCCTTGGCCCTGATTTTGCTGCAATGATACATTTTAGAAACAGCTATACAAAACTTGCCCGCAATTTCACATGTTCTAGATACAGATGAGTGAATATGACTGCAGAAATATGATCTGCAATAATAAAGTTATTTCTGCTTTAAGTACCAACCTCACCATGTTGGTGTAAGTTTAATTGTTCAAATAAAGCAATTTCTTTAAACAGGAAATGGAGAGAGAGAAAATCTGCAGATGCTGGAAATTCAAGCAACACACACAAAACACTGGTGGAACGCAGCAGGCCAGGCAGCATCAATAGGAAGAAGTACAGTCGATGTTTCAGGTCGAGACCTGACGAAGGGTCTCGACCCGAAACGTCGACTGTACTACTTCCTATAGATGCTGCCTGGCCTGCTGCGTTCCACCAGCATTTTGTGTGTGTTGAATAGAGAGAGAGCTGCTGGTTTCTCAGGTCTAACAACCAGCACTGCAAATTCTACAGCAACCAGAGGTCATTAACGATTTGTAACAAAACTCTTTCTCAACAAAAGTTACTGCAGGATTTATTCAGTAACTTTACACTTTATTGGCATGTTTTTTTTTCTTCAAATATAATTCTGTAAATCAAATTAGGCAATTACTATTGCCTGGAAAAAGATAGTTTCCCATAATTTTCTGGGAAGAGTTGGGCAATATGGCAGGAATTTCAAAAGCTGATATTAAAAGCAGCTTTATTTATTTAGAGATACAGCACCCAGCAGGCCATTCGGGCCGTCCAGCAACCCACCTGTTTAACCCTAGCTTTAAACAGGGCAATTTATAATGACCAGTTAATCTATTAACAGTATGTCTTTGGACTGTGGGAGGAAACCAGGGCACCCGGAGGAAATCCATGTGATTGCGGTGAGAATGCACAAACTCCTTGTAGATGGTGTGCTGGAATTGAATTCCCAACTCCAACGCCCCAAGCTGTAATAGTGCCGCACTAATTGCTATGCTAACGTGGCGCTCTTCCTTAATATTTTGGAAAGGAATGTCTACGGTATTGATATGGATTTCCGGAAACAATTTGAAGATATTGAATAACAACAAACAAATCGTCAGAAAACAATATATGCAGCAACCAGTTGTTTCCTCAGGGGCACTGGGCTTCAAAGTGGCAACATTTTGCTTACTATTAATGTCTGTTCAGTTTTTATGATTTTGGGCTGTTGGCCCAATGGCTTTCTGGCTTTTTATTTTCAATCAGCTACCTTACATCTGTCCTAGTTGAGTGATCTAGTGCTAAATATTATCTCATAATGCTCCTGCAAAGTGTTTTGCAATAGCTGATGAAATATCAATGTGAGTTGTTAAATTAAATTAGGAAATCAAGATGGTGACCAGCCCGAATCTGTCTTTTAACCCGTATGGAGTATTCATGATTATTATAACCAGACAAAGAATCAAATATTCCATAAGGTGTGAATTAGCAGTGAACTAACCAATATTGTAGACTGGCTCAATGTAAGCTGTTCTAACATTAGGCTTAAAATACAAACTACTGCAATAAGGACCAGCATAGGGAGGCAAGTCAAGATTATAGGTCCCTGAATTAACATGTAGCTAATGTCATTTTAATGTAATAGCACCCCAGAAATTAAAGCAATCAGCAAACAGTTGCAATAATTAACATGGTAACAGCAAAAATTGCAGTGACATTGGCTGATGTCACGAAGTTCCCTCTTCCATTCCTTCTGGACAATGCTCAAAATGGCACCAGAGTTCATTTGCTGTTTGCATGAACCAATTAGAGACAGCAAATTAATAGCGATTTCTTGATGAACTGCAGAGAATTTTGCTTGCATAGAAAGTCAAAGTAAGCTTTATTAAAGGATGAATATAAAGGAACTTTGACAGACACGGTGAACAATGAACAAAACTTTCCTTCCATTGAAGTCCCCTTGTTGATAGGATGATGATCAGTTTGTTGGATGTTACAATGCTTGAATATTACTGGATGACAAAGCGGAGTTCCGAAGAAAATGAAAGGATAATACAGTTGTGTAATGGCTCCAGCCACACAGTACCGGACTGTGTATTTTGTAGGACACACCAACCCAGGCAGAATATAGAATGTCATATTAATGTACACTTAATTTGAAAACTAATATGAACACTTAATATGAAAGTGGATCTTGAACCCAATCGTATTTGTTTTACTAAAACAAGAAATGATTAGATTCAAAATCAACAATATTCTTTTCTATACTGGCGTTTCCAGACCAGATCCAACAAACAGAGAGCGAGGATTGGAAGGGTCGTCATTACCAGAATAGTCGAACATTGATAGACTGTTACAATATTCATCCTCTGTCCAATATGTATGCGTCACCTTTCCTGAATTTGGATTAGAGAGAGGCTTTCCTTCTCCGTGGGGTCTGTGCATGTTGTTTGTGTAGATGGAAGTCTGTGCAGGAGCAAGTGGGGTGAATTCTGACTTCTTGGATTTCCTTAGGATCTCCTGCTGTCAAAGGAAACAATTTATTAGCTTTCTCATTAATAAAATGACAACACACTTAGTTCAAAAGTTGATGCAGCAATTACTGAAGAATGCAAGAGTAAGGCATTTCAAGCAAGGTTACCTCCTCAGTCAGATTCGTTCCTACACACCAACTCTTGAGATAACAGGGATCCCCTCTAAACCCAGCCAGACCAATCAACCTCCTCCTTGATTCCCCAGCCAAACTCCATAGACATCCCTGGTTTCCCTACCTCCATTCATCAGTAAACCTACTGATAATCATTAGTAGCACACTATAACCACATCAGGGCTGGGAAGCTGTAGTTTATAACAGGACCTTATGGCCCATGACTGCTCAAAGTTGCCCACTGCAACCACCTGATCTAACCATAGAAGCAGCTCAGGAGACTCTAACCAGCTATCACAACCAATCACAGAAACTATTCATAAGAACACTAGAATAAGGAAAGAGGTCCAAAGGATAAATACTTAGGGCCGACACATCTGAGGGGAAAGGGTTGGGATTTTTAATCATTACTATGACAATTGTGGTGTACTAGTGAATAGAACTCTATGGGTCTATTTTAAGTTATTTATTCATTTTTTAGGATCTAGGCATGTACTGCCCATCTTTAACTGTCCTTCAAGAAGTGCTTTCTGTTAGAAGTACTCTCACAGCACTGTTGGGGAGGGAGTTCCAGGGAGAACTCATGGCAATGAAGGACTGGCAATGTACAGTGGATTCCAGTTAACTGAGTCATCAGTTAATCAAGCAACAGCTTATTTGGGACGACTCGTAAAGAACAAAAACTAATCGACGAGAAAATAGCTGGGATTCGCTTCATTTATTTGGGACACCATGCCATTTCACTGGGACGGGAGACTGTTGCCAAACTAGTGTCAGTGGTTTGCACTTGTGTGGCCGTTAGAACAGACCGTAGTTAGAGCACACAGTTTTAAACAGCGAGAGTTGCATGCATTTTGTCGTTGATAGTTGGTGACAATTGTTGGTGAGTTGAGACTGTTTTGCTCCACTGTGGTTCAAGCGTTAAGGCATGGAGATACCAGAAACAGCTGGGAGTGAAAATGAAGCTATTCCAGTACTTCAACAAATTAGGAACTATGAAGAATTTGAAGGTATCTGCAATCATCTTGAATGTTACAATGAAAATGAAAATTTGGGGGATGCAATTGTCAAAAAAATTACAAAGTTTGTAGTATGAAGACAGTCTGTTATCTGCACCAAGTGCCTGGGCTGATTTTGTTCATTTACAGTCAATCAAAAGAACACAGTAGTGTACACTGAATGAATTCTTCTGATGACAACTATTAGGAACTAATATACAGTTTTATAGTATTACTAGTGAGTATAAAGTGATTATAGTATACTAGTGAGGTTAGGGTTAGGGTTAGGGCTAGAGGTATTACTAGTGTTCTAATTTGTTGTGTATTTCATATACATAAAATTGTTACTCGGTTAAAAGGTAGTTTGTCTTTTTTTTTATATCTTTTTAACTATTTGCATGAAACCGGCTAATTGGGACAGCCACTTAATTGGGTCAAAATGAACTGGTCCAGATGTGTCACAATGAACTGAAATCCTCTGTATTTCCGAGTCAGAATAGAGTACTACTTGAGAGCGCCCTGTAGATGGCAGTGTTTCCATGCACCTGCTGTTCTTGTGGTAAGAATTTTAGAAGATGGTGTCTGCCTGGGTAAGTAATTGCACAGACTGCAGTCACCGTACACTGACAAAAGCAATGAGCCTTTACGGTGATGGGTCAGGATCAGGGACCCACTAACCAGGCTGCTTGGTTCCAGTTCCTGAGAAATGCTGGAGCTGTACCCATTCAAACAACCAGAGGACAGTTCACCGTGCTCCTGTGGATCACGGTAAGGCTTAAGGATGTTACGTGATCAGTCACTCGACACAGGATGTGCAGTCTCTGTCTTAATCACGTGTCTGGTCCGGTTGTGTTTACGGGCCAACAACACTGTGGTGCAGGCTGTGGGTTCAGTAAGGGCGTCAACCTTTGGTTCGGGGGAAAGGAAGAGGCCTTTAAATGAAGATCTTCCCCAAATCCTGGTCATCTGAACGCTCCAGCATTAATGGGCTAGATGCCCACAGCCTCTCCTTTCCGTCATTCTCTCTATTGCGTTTGTTAGTGGTCGGGCAGCAGTAACAGTGAAGGCAGCAAATGCTAACAAATTGGAAAGCACTGCAAACCCCGTTCAAATGTTAGAGGAGGCAAAAGAGTTCTTTCAGAATAATGACTGATACTATTCCGTATGTCATCAAGGATCACAGTGTCAATATGCTCTTTGAGTCGATATATTGGAATGGGGCTATATCTACAAAGGCAAGTCACTTCCGGCCTTCATCATGGAAATCTAGTCTGTCTAGGGTTACAGAGAACAGTGTGTCAGGAAGAAATTTGTGCTTCCTGCAGGATAGAGAGGGCTTACCTGAATAATCTGCTATGTTCGCAAATAGTCATCAGAATCTTATTCAATTAGTCAAGATATTCGGCTAGTAATGGACAACTTGTTTGATAAAGCCTATGCCTTGTACAGCATTCTGCTCTGTGGATGAGCATTCCACTCAGTCAAATCCTCATCTTTCTCCAGTTATTCTATCAAAAGTATTCAGAGGGCCTTGACTCCTTCTCATGGGGAATGAAAACTTGCATTCCGCTAATAGCCCTGACAAAAAAACAGGCAGTGATGTCAATACACCGCTCCAAGGCTAATGCGGTGGCATTTCCAGATGATGTCACATTGTGACAGCCACTCCGGTAACCTGTAGGGGCCTCCAACAATACTTCTCAGTGATGTCAATTTACAAAGGGTGTTCTGCTGAGGAGCTGGAATCCTACTCAGCTTTAAGTACATCGAAACATCTCAATGTCTGAAAGTAGAAACCACAAACTACACTGTTAAATTAAAATTACTGCCTTTAACCATTATTGGTGACAGACCTTCTAGTAAACTAAATTCCTACAATACTTCTGGCACAGTGAAAAGAACAGCACAAGGCCAGCACGAGTGATTCTAACTTCCTGATATAATCTTCAAAATGAATTGCAATTGTTTTTTTTTGGCTAATCTGACTTGATCAAATCCAGTGGAGAAACCTATTTAAGCAGAGCCTGAAGTTCCGTAGAAGTAAGGGACAGAGTCATAATGTTTTACAGCATGGAAACAGCCTCATGTTCCTTTTAAACCTTTACCCCCACCTTAAATCTATGTCCACTGTCTCTGGTGTTAGACTCCTCTACCTGGGGAAAAACATTGTGGGCATCCATCTCATCTTTGCTCTTCAGGATTCTTATGCCTCTATAAGGGTACCCCTTAGCCTCCTACACTCAAGGGGGAAACTGTCCCAGCCTCTCCTTCTAACTCAAGCATTCCAATCTTGGTAACACCCTCCTCTACCTTTTATAAACCTTTTTCAGTTCAAACACATCTTTCTCATAGCAGGACTACCAGAAATGTACTCAGTAGTCCTAGTGTGGTCCCACTAACAACTTGTACTGTTGTAAGGTGACATCTGAATTCTTGTACTCAATATCCTACTCAACTGTGTCACCACTTTCTGGGCACTATGTAGCTGCAGCCCAGGTTTCACCCAGTTTCTATGATCCTCTCAGAGGCTTTATCATGTATTGTGCAAGTCATGTCCTAGTTTAACTTGCCAAAATGCCACGTGCTGTTCTTCAGACCATTTCCCCACTTGATCTAGATCCTGCTTAAAACTTCACTGTCCACTACACTACTGATTTTGGTGATATCAGTAAACTTACTAACCACACTAACAACATTATTTCCTTGATCTTGCTCACTAATGACATCTCATGGACTTTGAGGCCTTCCTAAATACTTGTTTGAGCACTTTCCTGTTACCTTTATATTCTACAAGGTTCCAGTCCAAAATTTTACATATACTTTAATTTCCTAAATTTAGAACTTTTCGGGTCATCCAAAGTTCCCTCGTCTTACCTAGCTCCTTTCTGGAACAAGACAATTCTGAACTCCACCCAGCTGTTCCTTAAATGATTCCAACATGTCAGGTGTGGACTTGTCCAATGGCTACTGCTCCCAATGAACACCCTCAGCTCCTGTCTTATCCTGTCACAATTTGACCTCCCAGTAAGATATGACTTTATCTTTACTACCTTAAATATGAAGAGTTGTGGTTAAATTCTCAAAATGTTCACTCACTAACAGGCCTGTCACATTTTCCAAAACAAGGTTTTCTCCTCTAGCTGGACTCTACTGTTGGACACACTAAAAAAAAAATCCTGCCCCATCTAAGCCTCTTGTATTAAGGATCCTGTTGTTTTCACACCATTCCATAATCTATCTACATATCTGTTCCTCCTCCTCTCTGTGCCTATTGGGAGCCTGTAGTACAATCTTATCAGCAGAACTGCACCTTTCTTATTTTGGAGCTGCACTCAAATTGCCCCTGCAGATGAGTTCTCCAGTATGTCCTACAGTGACATTCTCCCTCGTCAGTAGTGCAACCCTCCACGTCATTTTATCATGTCTAAGACAACACAAACTAGGACCATCAAAGAATACAGTAGGCTACAGATATGGGCAGAGAAGTCTCCGGTGGTGTTTAATCCAGGCAAGTGCAAGGTGTAATACTTTGGACGATCTAATGAAAGGAGGAATGGTAGACCCCTTCATAGCACTGAAGTACAGAGTGATCATGAGGTCTATGTCCATAGTTCACTGAAAGTGGATAACATGCTACAGGAGGAGTTTGACGTGCTTGCCTTCATTGGCAGGAGTGTTGAGTATAAAACTAAAGCAAGTCATACTGCAGCTCTGTAGAACTTCAGTCAGATATGCACTTGGTGAGGTTGAGCAGGTTGGCACATTATTCACTGGAGAATAGGAGAATGAGAGTGATCGTATAGATGTGTCTAAAATAATGAGGCACATAGTAGGGTGAGCGCACGCAGTCTTTTTCCCAGGACAAGGATTTAAGAACTGGTAGGGATAGTCTGAACGTGAGAGGGAAAAGGTTTAATTGCAGTCTAAGGGTTAACTTTGTCACACAGTGGGTGGTTGGTCTATGGAACAAGATGCCAGAGGAAGTGATAGAGGCAGCTACATTAACAACATTTAAAAAGCACTTGGAGAGATACATGGATGGAAAAGGTTTTATTCAAATATGGCCAAACATAAGCAAATAGGACTAGTTCAGATGGAAGTCTTGGTCAGCCTGCTTCTGTCTTGTGTGACTCTACATCTCTATCCTCTTGTAGGTCAATTTGCACACTGTTTGAGACAACTTTCCCCAGACACACACCAGCGAGTATTGGCCCAGAGCTCCTTTCATTGCCAGGATCATTCTCATACACCTCCTCTAGACCCTCTCCAATACCAGCACAACCTTTCTTAGCTACAGGGCCCAAAAACTGCTCACAATACTCAAATGTGGTCCAACCAATGCCTTATAAAGACTCAGTATGGGCTGTCAAAATGCAAAGAAGCTTCAAGGGGATAACAAATGGGGTAAATGAATAGGCAAGGAACCAGCAGATGGAATATTATGTGGAAAAAGAATACGTCACTAACTTTGGTTTAAAAAAACAGAATATTTTCTTTCAAATGGAACGAGGTTGAAAAGTATCAGTAGGACAGATCTGGGAAACCTTGTACATGAATCACTTAAAACTGATCATTCACAGCGGAAATTGGCCCTTACTGCAGAAATGCCTGAGTACAGGAAGAGAATCAATTTATTCCAGTTCTGGTTTGGGTTGTATTTAGATTGCTGCATACTGTTGGGTCTCCCAAGCTAAAGAACAGACTTGAAACAGAAGGGACAGTAGAGGTACGGCAAATTATGGGTTTGTAACATGGATAGAGATTATGTGGATAGGACCTAAACTCTATTGTGTTTAGTAGAATAAGTAATCATCTTCTTAAAACATAGAAGATTCTTACTACCTCCTTACCTACCTGTACAATCCTGTAGTTTCCCTAGTTAGGTGTCTAAAATCAAGGGTCATAGTCTCAAGATAAGGCGTTGGCTGCTCAGGACAGACATAGCAACTTCTTCATTCAGAGGTCAGGGAATCCTTTAGGTTTCCTACCTAAGAGGGTTGTATTTGCTCAGTCACAGGGAATGCAACACAAACATCAACAGATTATTAGACAGAAGGCAATCAATGGAAATGAGGTAGTGAGGTAAAAGATTCGCCATAATATTACTGAATGATGGAGCAGCACAAGGAGTGAATGGGCTGCTTCTGCTTCTACTAATCATGTTTTTAAGAAACTCCAGTCAAGGTTGTGATTTGCATTATATGGTGAACTCTCTGGGTATTTCACCATCAATCATATTTACTTTGGTAAGTAGATCACACACAAAACGCTGGAGGAATGTCCCCTTGTTTGTGACTGGGAAGCAGATGCTTCTTTTTCCGGGCAGTACATTCTTCCATCATTTATCCCAAAAATTTCACCATCTTGTCAGAACCAGGAAGACCCAAATCTAGTTTAACTGGATTTGGGCTCATTTCTTTTGACTTAGAAGAAATTTTCTAGAAAGATATTGGCTCGTTGGCCTTTTAAAGACTTTGAGCAGGACTGAATTCCCTCTTACACAGTGAATAAGCAAATTGGAAAATGAGAAGTAACTAAAAATGTGTGGCTATTACCTAACATTTTACATTATGCCTCAGCGGTTGAATTCGCGTTCCAAAGAGGTGTCTGTACGTTGTTTTCAGAGCCTATTGTAACACTGCCAGCTTTATCTCTGAGCATTTCCTGCAATGAGGAGGGGAAACTCCCTAAAACTTAAGCAGATGTTGGTTTTAAACAGGTGAAAATCCCCTCCAGTGTAATTCAATTTATAATTTCAATTCATCATTCACTTTTGTTTAATCAATCCCAGTGAATAAATACAAAATATACCAACCCGCATTGGAATACTTGAATGTAACAGGTGGAAGATAATGTTCAAACCAGTATAGTTATCACAGGTCAGTAAAGCTCAACATGGAAATTCCAGGTGCTCCAAACCATTGCAGCAAACTTTCTTCCACTGAACACCTGACGAAGTCCTCACTGAATCACAGAACATTTTGATAAGGTTCATGCACAATTTGTACAATGATTTCACACTGACTATATAAATACTAAATGCTACCTCAGCCAAATGATCTATTGCACATTTTAACCCCCACTCCATTTATACATGTGCCTTTCCTTATCTAAATACTAAACACTAAATATAATTATTTGCCCATCTTTAACTTGTACATACAGAGTATAAGAAATTCACTTTTTTGTATGGTACTTATCGCGAATCAACAATATATCAGAAAATGGTAACAATATGATTTTGCAGTTACTTTTACAGTTCGGGTAGTCCAAGTGCAAATTGTAATCTCCAAGATCCTCCGCACAGAAATGTGACATAACCACATGGATAATGATTTAGAGATTATCCTCTCAGGCAGTCCTTTGGATTGTGTGAATTCTCAGGTCACTGATGAGACCAGTGTGGGAGCTATGGACCCATGATCATCTGATGGGACAGGTGATGCCGGATTGCCGGATAGGATGGGTATTTTTTATGGTTGTGCACACCTTCCATTGTTTAAATGGGCTTCTACATGCTTTTCAATGGAACCATTTATTAGATTAGATTCAACTTTATTATCATTGTGCCGAGTACAGATACAAAGCCAATGAAATGCAGTTAGCATCTGACCAGAAGTGCAAAGAATAGTGTTATTTACAAAATAACTGCAAATTTTATAGCATGCTGAATGCCTTCCTTCACTTTGAACAGCCAAAAGAGAGATGATCTCGTCCTTTTGCACAATAGCAATTTTGTATATTCACCTGGGAAAGCCTACCTACTCGATTAATTGGGGAAATCGTCTTCGGATGCCTACATTTCAGTTGAACTTAACCATACCCATTTCCTAAGGCATAGCCCTGATGTGGGATGAAGCTACCAACAGGATCCTTCACAATGCCTCTGGCTTCACTAATGGCCGACTATAGATCCCAATACAGCAACAGAAACTACTGGAGACACCACCCAATCTCCCAGGCCAGGAAATCTGCATCAGAATGAACCTGGCATAAGTGCTGTGGCCCCAATAAAGTCAAAGAGGAGTGGCACACTTTTACAGTCAGCTTTGCAGAAAGCATCACATAGGTATTAGTGGCCACATCAAGCATTTTCTGTTGTTTGCCCATGAAAAGCAAAAAACACCCCATGGGATAATGCTATGTGATCCTAAAAGTTTGACATTGCAAAGTAAATTTATTATTAGAGTTATTATTAGTTTATTATGTACTATCCTGAGATTAATTTTCTTGCAGGCATTCTCCGTAGAACAACAAATCAATGAGAAATTACACACAACAAATACTAACAAACAACCAATGTGCAAAATATGACAACCTGTGAATAAATAACACTGGGAACAGCCGTTGTAGAATTCTTGTAAGGGAGTCTACAGTTTGTGAATCAGTTCAGAGTTGAGGTGAGTGAAGTTATCCATTCTGGTTCAGAAGCCTGATAATAACTGCTCCTGAACCTGGTGGTGTGGGACCTGAGGCTTCTGTACCTCCTTCCTGATGGCAGCAGCAGGAAGAGACCATGGATTGGATGGTGGGTTCCTTCATGCTAGAAGCTGCTTTCTTGTGGCAGATTTGCTCAATGGTCGGGAGGGCTTTGCCTGTGATGGACTGGGCTGTATCCACCTTTTTTTGTAGGATCTTTTGTTTAAATCCAGATTCCTAGTATATTGCCTTGATGCCACAGATTTAAGCTAATGAACCACGTCAGGAACTGATCCCTGTGGCACATTTGTCACACGCCTCCAGTCTGAGAAACAATATTCAACCATCGCTCTCCGCTTCCCATCATACCAATTACAAATCCAATTATTGTCTCTCTCTGGATCCAATGCAATCTAACCATCTAAACTAACAAAGTCTCATGAAAACAATCTTTCCCTCAACATCAGCAAACAAAAGGAATGATCATTGACTTCAGGACAGGGTGTGTGTGTGGGGGGGGGGGTCGGGTAAGGAGGGGGCATATACTCCTGTTTACATCAACAGTGATGAGGTTAAAAGTGTTGAGAGCTTCAGGGTCCTGTAAGTGAACATGACCAGTAGCCTGACCTGGTCCGACCTCGTTGACACCAGTCAAGACCGCTCACCACCATGGTCAAAAAAGCTCACTAGCACTTCAACTTCCTCAGGAGGCTAACGAAATTTGGCATGTCCCCTTTGACCCCCACCAATTTATATTGATGCACCATAGCAAGAATTGCACCTGCATGCACCACAGCTTGGTATGGCTCATGACAGCATGAAAACGCAGAGAACTGTGGGCACAGCTCACCACATGGCAACCAGAGATGATCTTGGTCAGAGTCTGTGTATGTTCACCTCAATGTGCTTTAAGGTCAACAATTCCTACTCACAGCACAAGACATCATCACTCACTGCCACAAGTCCATAAGATATGGAAGCGGAAATAGGCCATTTGGCCCATTGTGTCTGTTCTGCCATTGAATCATGGCTGATTTCTTATTCAACCCAATACTCTTACCTCTCCCTGTAACCCTTAACCCTCTTACCATTCAAGAACCTATCATTCACTGCTGAAATACACCCAATAGCAGCCTTTGCAGACCTTTGTGACAAGGTATTCCACAAGTTCACCACCCCCGGTGAAGAAATTCCTCCTCATCTCAGTTTAACAGGTTGTTTCTTCATTCTGATGCTGTGCTCTTGGACCATGGACTCTCATCTCCACAGAAATATCCTCAGCACTGTAGCCTCTAGGAAACCTCTTACTTTTAATATACCCTCTTGCCAGATCTATTTCTCTTACGTCCTCCTGATTTCTCTCATGTCCCTCTATATTTCTTATGATCATCAATGGTTTCACCTGATCCCACTAAACCCTATGTATGGCTCCTTTTTCCTCATCAGAGCCTTAAAATCTCTCTTCAACCAGGATTTTCTAATCTTGTCAGCCTTGTCCTTCACCCAAGCAGGAACATGCCATCCCACTTGATATCACACATAAAAGCCTCCCATTTACCGCTCATCCTTTTTACCAGCAAACATCGAAATAGCCAAGCAGATTATTAATGTACCTCAGCTATGCTTGCAGAGTGGCTTCAACTTGCCTAAACCTACCTGCATGTGTTCCTCATACTATCTGCTTGAGCTTGGCATTGAAAAATGGTACCGACTGCTGCACAAATCCATTTAACAACACAACCTCAGAGTGGGCTGCAAAAAACCTGGGAACAGTTGAAGTCTGAAGAGAAAGGGCAAACCAACAGTAACTACAACTAAAATTTATAACACTCTGCAACAAAGTAAAAGTAAATCCTAATAGATTCTATAAGTACATTTCAGAGCAATAGCTTATCCAGGAAAGAATAGGGTCCCTTGTGTGGATGGCTATGTGTGGAGTCAAGGGAGATGTCTTAAGCAAATACCTCTCATCTATATTTGGAATGGGAAAAGGGTATGGAGGTTAGCAATTCAGGGGAGAGAACTGTGACATCTTGAAATATTTCAATATTACAAACGAGGAGGTGCTGGTACGATTGAGGCACATAAAGGTGAATAAATCCCCATGGCCTGATGAAGTGTTTCCTGTAACATTGTGGGAAGAAAGGGAAACAATTGCTGGGGCCCCGGCAGAGATAACCGTATCTTACCTAGCCATTGGGGTAGCAGTACCAGAGACTAGAGGTTCGCCAATTTTCTAACTTTAATTAAGGAGGTCTGCAAAGGCAAACCACATAACTTCAGGCCAGTAAGCTTAACATATGTGGTGGGAAAGTTACTGGAGGGGATTCTGAGAGGCAGAGTCTATCTGGAAGGGCAAAGACTGATTACAGATAGTCAGTATGGCTTTATGTGTGAGATATCATGGTCTCAACAAATTTTATTTCCTTTTTTTTTAAAAAAGGGGTGCTATGGTGACCGAGAAGATTGGCAAGGTAGGGTGGTAGATACTATCTACGTGGAAGGCTTTTGACAAGCTCCTGTCTGGCAGGCTGGTCTGAAAGGAGAGGTTACCTGGGATTCGGGCTGAGATACTGGAGCTAATGGAGTAAAAAAGGGGGTCAGAGAGTGCTGTAGTTGAGTTTTCTTCCTCAGATTACAGACTTGTGAAAAGCAGAATGACCAAAAGGCAGTAAGTCATAGGAGCAGAATTAGGCCATTCGGCCCATTGAGTCTGCTCTGCCATTCAATCATGTCTGGTTTACTTTCTCTCCCAATAACAGCAACACTTAAAAGACATTTGGATAGGTTCACAGATAGGAAAGATTTAAAGGGTTGTGAGCCAAATGCAGGCAACAGGGACTAACTCAGGAAAGTGCCTTTGGTATGAACAAGTTGGGATGAAAGGTCTATTTCCATGTTGGAAATAGACCTTGGCAGCTCTCCTCCACTTTAATCCCTGGATGTGTATTCCTCACGGTGACTGTGGCTCAATGCAATTTGTCACCTCCAATTGGAACTTCATGGTTTCCATCATCTACATCTACATGTATCTGGAGTATGATGGAATGCCTTCCTCTTACATCAATGAATGCAGTGCCAACTCTCAAGACCATGACATTATCCGCTTGACATCTCACCTACCATCTTAAACATTCATTCCATCCATCAGCAGTTCCTATGGCTACAGTGTGTTACATCTAAAAAAAAAGGTCCTACAGTTATTTGCCCAAGCCAGTCCGACAGCATATCCCATACCCGCAGCCTCTACAACCAAGAAGAATAAGGACAGTACATTCTTGGGAACACACCTGTAGATCTACCTTCAGGTCACACATCTTGCGACATAATCTACCTTAAATAGGACTCTGGTGGCTCACCTTCACCTCCAACACCTCCACACTCCTATTTTCCCCCGATTACAGTATGTAACATAGAACATAGAAAGCCTACAGCATAATACAGGCCCTTTGGCCCACAAAGCTGTGCTGAACATGTCCTTACCTTAGAAATTACCTAGGGCTATCCATTGCCCTCTATTTTTCTAATGTAACATTCATGTCTCGCCAAAAGTTGCAACATAGGGACAGTGTAATGAAGATCATTTTTGATATGCTTGCCTTGTTCGTCTGGGGCATTTCTACATAACATTAGTTAGACTAAATTTGGAGTAGTACAAGCAGTTCTGGTCACCATATGACAAGAAGGAATCAATGGAGAAAATGCAGAAGAGATTCACTGGCATGTTGTTTGGAATGGAGTGATGTTATAAGGAGAGACAGTGTAATGTTTGATGCAGAGGGGAGGTTTATAAAATTATGAGGAGCATAGAGCCCTCAGCCCGCGATGTTCACATTCAACTCACTCTAAAATCAATCTAAACCTCCTCTCCTACATAGCGCTCCATTTTTCTGTTATCTATGTGCCTATCTAAGAGTTTCTTAAATGTCCATAATGTACCTGCCTCAACTACTACCCCTGGCAACACATTTCATGCACCCAGGGTAGGTTCAAGGTGGGCCAGGAGAAATTTAAAGGGCATTTGAAGGCACTTTTTTCCACTCAGAGGGTGGTGGTTACCTGCAATGAGCTGCCAGAATAGGTGGCAGAGGACTGGTGTGGCGAGTGGTGTACCACACACAGATAGGAGGGAGGGTACACTTAGGTACTGTGTTGATATTGATCAGTTTGTAACTTGGCAGACTGAATTTATTCCCAATGTGCTAGTTGATGCATTGTAGTAAGTCTAATGGGGATAGGACTCACACTGTGAAAGGAGCGGTGAGAAACAGAGAGACCTTGTTATACAAGTTCACAGATTCCCGAAGGCGGCTGCACAAGTAGATGACATGGTTCATAACACAGCACAGAAACAGGCCCTTCAGCCCAACTTGTCCATGCAAACCGAGATACCTAACTACTTCGATTGCCTTTGTCTACCTTGACTCAGAGCCCTTGACACATTTCCTGTCCTGTGTCAGTCCAAACTTTGTAATTGTACCTGCTTCTACGACATTCTCTGTCAGCTCATTTCTCATACCTACCACCCTGTGTGGTAAAACTTACCCCTCAGATATTCATAACTATTTTCCCTCTACCTTTAGATTCACTCACCTTGGAAAAAAGACTATGATTATCTACTCCATCTATGCCCATCAATGTGCCTCCTCTGTTCAATCTATCTAATCGCTTCTTGGAACTGAAGTCCTCAGTCCGGGCAATATTCCTGTGGTTGTCTAATGAACCCTTTCTAGCTTAATCACATTATTCCTCTAGCAAGGCAACCAGAAAAACAGACCGTGCAGCCTGTACAACTTAACATGGCTTCCAGCTCAATGTCTCAGTCGATGAAAACAAACATACCACATGTTCGTCGCCACTCTGTCTAACTGTGTCATTACTTTCAGAAAGCTATGCATGTGTACTACAATGTTTCACTGTTCAGTAATATTTTTCAGGACTCTGCATTCACTGTGTATATCCTGGCCTGGTTTAACTTCCCAAAATGCAGGGCTTCACACGTGTCAGTGTGAAATTCCATCAGTCATTCCCATATCCACTTCCCCAGTTGATGAAGATCCTCTTGTAACCTTAGGTTGTGGCTTCCTTCACTCCATATAGGAGATGAAGGAGGGCAAGATGATACTGCCTCACAGACAAGAGAAAATCTACAGACGCTGGAAATCTGAGCAACACGCACAAAGTGCTGGAGGAACTCAGCATGCCAGGCAGCATCTATGGAAAAGTGTACAGTCGATGTTTCAACACAAAACATCGACTGTATGTATTGTTCTCCATAAATGCTGCCTGGCCTGTTGAGTTCTTCCAGCATTTTGTGTGTGCTGCCCCACAGAGCCGGGACGTAGAATCTAACAGCATGGAAATCATGGTACAACTTAATAAAACTTTGGCCAGGCCACAGCTGGAGTACTGTGTGTAGTTTTGGTCAGCTTGCTATAGGTAGGACAAGGTGGTGCTGGAGAAGGTGGAGAGGATTTTGCCTGAGATAAAACATTTAATTTATGAGGAGAGACAGGCAAGGCTGTGTTTGTTTCCTTGGATTAGAGAAAGGTGAGAGGAGACCAGTTAGATAGATGTACAGATGTATGAGGTGTGATTGTGGAAAAGCTTTTCCACATAACAGAGATGTAGTTTTAAGGTGAGCAGTAATGGCACCAGAAGGAATCAGGGGAACGTACGTGTTTTCATTCACAAGTTTGATGCAGTTATGAACACATTGCCTGGGTAGCATGGTGGGGTGCACAATACTTTACAGTACAAGCGACCCGGGTTCAATTCCTGCCGCTGCCTGTAAGGAGCTTGTATCTACTCCCTGTGACCACGTGAGTTTTCTCCAAATGCTCCGGTTTCCTCCCACAGTCCAAAGACGTTCCGGTTGGTAAACTGATTGGTCATTGTAAATTGTCCCATGATTAGGCTAGGGTTAAATTGGGAGATCGGTTGGCTGCATGACTCAAAGTGCTGGAGGGGTGTATCCCGCACTGTATCACAATAAAAAATACCTGAAGGAGTGTTTTAACAACAGGTGTGGGAAAAGTGGGAATGCTTAAGGTGCAAAAACATCAGGGAAGAGGATGAGTCTTCGGAATGGGAAGATCAAAAAGCTTGAGTAGAAGATAGGTTAAAATAGAAACGGGAACAGTTATGGAAATTCCATCATTGTGAAAAGGTGCAAGCAGAATACTGAACAGGGTGGCTGGGTGGGCCTCTACTCACAAGAATGAGAGCATCCACCCTGTTATCACCCTCAGAATCTGAAACGTTTCAATCACATCACCTGAGGGTGCTTCCCTTTGTCCAGTACAGGAACAAGGGAGACCGTTTCAGAACATTTAAGTTGATGAGGAAATTCTTCTTTCGGAGGATCTGAATTTTTATAATTTTCTGTTCTAGAGGGCTGTGGTAAAAGATTCACTGAAAATATTTTAGGTGAATATTAACAAGGGATTTGAACTCAAAGGGGTCATGTGATGGGGGGCATAATGTGATGGGGCGGGCAGCCAGAATGTGCGGTTGAGACTAAGATAAGTTATGATCTTCTCGATACAAGATTGTTAATGTCATTTGCAGTACACGAGTGAAAAGGAGAACAAAATAACTGCTAATCGGAACCAATGCAGAACAAAAAAAACACAAGAAGATAAAGAAAGCTTGAGTGGCCAATTGATCTCATCCAGGTCCTGGTTATACATTCTGATCATCTGGAGATTGGATGTTTCACAAGTCATGCACTCCACACTCTGCAATTCATGGGGAAGAAACTTTCAACAATTTACTAAAACTGCCTGAGAAAACTGAGGAGTAACCACCCTAGAAACATGCAATGAATAAAGGATCTACTATAATTAATTCTTGTACATTCATGTAAAGTATTGCCTTTAGCCTTCCCTGGCACTGCTTCAGTTTCCATCTATCAAAGCTTAAGATACTCCTTGAGGGAGAAGCGTCAACACGGAGATTGCATTTGTAGGAAAACATGATCTGCCAAGTTTTGTCGCACTAGGAACAGGCAATGAATGTGTCACCAACATTTAAAGGAAGGCTAGTTTGAAATGACAGTCAACCATCAAAGGGTACAGCGGTATTAGTCACCACCTAACACAGTGCAAACGTTAACTTCATCAGCATCAACTGCTTTCCAAATTTTCATTGTACCACCAAACATTGTTTGAAGTCAGTACTGGGAATCATTTCCTAGAAATACTCTTTGGATTGGGAATATCTCAAGCATGAAAGCTCTACAGCACAAAACAGCATATTCACACCAAATAATGAAAGGGAATATTGTGGATTTAGCACACTCTAAATAATTATTTAGTGGTTACAATTCAAATCACTGGCTCCCCCTATGTCTCTGTTAAAGCCACTACTGAATTATTTCTTCATTAAAATCTTAAGACATGCACTGACCGAAGTTACCACTGAAAAGCCATCTCTTGTACACATTGAAGTCAGAGAGAAGAGTCACCTTTTCCTTTAGAAGCTTAGACTGCTGGAAGTCTGGGAAAGCATAAAGACGGTAGACTGTTCAGCAGTAAGGTATTTTCGCTTTGTCTGCAATTTTCCCGATGACAATAGGATATGAAAACCCAATATCCATTGACAAACAGCAAAGGTTGGGCAGTGACAAAAAGAGAAAGCACAAGGAGAGAAAGACAAGGGAGAAAGCTGGTTAAAGGCTCTATAGAGGAACCCAAAAATATTTAAAATTTAGCACATTCAGGACACTGGATACATTTACAGACAAGTGCATAATGCAAATACAAATCTCTGTACGACAAATACAGTAACTTGTACTTAAGGCATGCAGAAAGCTGTGTACTCCACATTGCAAAATCATGAACATGTAGGGATTTCTTTCATATACACAAACCCATTTACAAACTGTGAAGAAATCTGTGCACAAAATATTGTCGAATTGTTAATAGTTCCCAGAACTAATGTTTTGAAATTGTTATACATTCTTTCTAAAAATCAGTTCATTCAAATGAAAAATATCCTCTGTTCAGAAAACAAAACGATCACTCCCTAAGAATGACAGAGAGGCAACTGTGTTGGTATATTAAAAACTACGGTCTGGACAAGGACAATATATATCCAAATGTTTGTCTACACAGAGCTAGTTTCTAATATGAGAAGGAAAAGACATGCACAAGGTTGTGAGGTGTAGACTGTGATATTTTGAAATGCTTTTCAAGGTTTAACAACATAAACTCTACAATGGCACTGAGAAAGTCAAGCTCCATGTCATGGGGGAAGAGATGGAGGCTGACACAATGGAGATGAGAAAGAGAGCAGATCCTTACAAGAATCCCAAGTAATATCATGAAGAGAGGAGTGAAGCTAATATCAGAGAGACACTAGACAACAAAAAAGGTACCAAAGATGATGGCTTGGATAATGATGTCCAATTCAGTAGGCTCCGTCACAAGAAGGGATAATACACAAGTTACATGCAATTTTATTCATGACTCCAGAGCAGTTTTGATGTGGGAAAGAGAGAAAGACCTGCTTTCGATGTGTCTCCAAATTTGAGGAAGGACATTCTTGCTATTGAAGGAGTGCAGTGTAGGTTCACTGGGTTAATTCCCGGTATGGCGGAAATGTCATATGTTGAAAGACTGGAGCGACTGGGCTTGTATACACTGGAATTTAGAAGGATGAGAGGGGATCTGATTGAAACATATAAGATTATTAAGGGATTGGACACACTAGAGGCGGGAAACAGGTTTCCAATGTTGGGGGGGTCCAGAACCAGAGGCCACAGTTTAAGAATAAGGGGTAGACCATTTAGAACGGAGTTGAGGAAAAACTTTTTCACACAGAGGGTTGTGGATCTGTGGAATGCTCTGCCTCAGAAGGCAGTGGAGGCCAATTCTCTGGATTCTTTCAAGAAAGAGTTAGATAGAGCTCTTAAAGATAGCGGAGTCAAGGGATATGGGGAGAAGGCAGGAGCAGGGTACTGATTGTGGAACTTATGATCACAGTGAATGGTGGTGCTAGCTCGAAGGGCCGAATGGCCTACTCCTGCACCTATTTGTCTATTGTCCTGGTCAATTATCATGAAGTGCTTAGAACACTACAATGCCTCTGAATAAAGATGGGGCTAAAATCTCCAAGTTGGACCTTTGTTTTAGGCAATCTGATTTTACCCTGTTAATTAAGACCAATGGTCATATAGATGACACCCAGATTACAGGAAGGTTGCATTCCAGAAAGAGATCTACATTACAATTTTCTATAACATGAAACTGTATCTAACTCAAATGTGTCAATGTAAAGACTGTAAACCAAAATTAAGTTGACTTATTTACCATCTTTTGCAAATAAATTACGCAAGAACAAATTTTATTCTGCTTCTTGAATTTTTGGATAGTGATTGGTGATTTCTGCAAGGAAAAATTTCTGTAACACAAACAATTGTAACACTGGTGCCCATGTTTGTTAGTAGTGTTTGATTCACCTGGTGGATAGCAACGGCTCTCAATTTAGAGAACAATGAGCAACATCATACTTATACTTTTGTCCTTTAGTTAAATCAGTCTATTCACTGCCAATTCAGCTGCATTACACAGCCACATGTTCCCATGTACAGTATTTATTACTAATTCCCACTACTGCATAAAGAATGTTACCTGAACTCTATCCGCTGCTGTCGGCCAAAGCTGCCTGCAGATGACCTTTTTAACAACATCTGGAAGAAGGCTGACAGTCAGTAGTAGTGTAATCCCTAACCAGGCTGGTCCTGCCGAGAGCATCTGTATGAAGACATAGTACATTGTCTGGTAATCCAAGAAAGGCCTAAGAGAAGAAAAAAAATAACAAATATCATTTAGGAAACAGTGGTAGACTACACTTAGATTTAAAGATAAAATAAGATGCATATGCATAACGGTAGAATACACTGACCACCCATGCCAGACCACAACATGTAGACCTATAAATAATTGGTGTACATGTATTAATTGGTTTGACAGTTCGTGCATATAATCATTCTTCAATCCTGTGAAATTTGAATTTGAAGTTTGGCTTTTTAATATTAGTATAGAAAGGGTTTTGAAAAAAAAATGATGGGGATTGCCTGTGACTTTAGTAATAAGTATATAAGCAGGCTTTACAAGGATATAAATAGCTGCCCATGTGAACAAGATTGTAATTGGAATGGATTTATTATTGTCACGTGTACCGAGATACAGTAAAAAGTCATCCTGTGTACCGATCAAACTGGCCAAATGATTTCCCAGTGAAGTGGAATAGAACAAGGTGAAACAGATCGTGTAGAATCTGGAAAAAATATGAGGTCATCCATTTCAGACGCCGTTTCTTTTTTAAATGAAGAGAAATTGAGAAACATTGATGTACAGCGGAACATGGGTGGTCATATACAAAAGTCAATAAATAAATAACATGTCACTACAGTAAATTAGAAAGACAGGTTACGTTGGATTTTAATGCTGGAGGATTTGACTACATACAAGCATATAATTTGAGAGCAGGAATAGGCTACTCAGGCATGCTCTGCCATTTAATAAGATCACTATCTACATGAGGGAAGTGCAAGACAGATATATTCCAAATAAAAAGACATTTTCAAAGGGAAGAAGGACACTACCATGACTGACAAGTGAAGTCAGAGCCAAAGTAAAAGCAAAAGAGAGGGCATACAAGGAAGCCAGAGCTAGTGGGAAGATAAAGAATTGGGGAGCTTTTAAAAACTTGCAGAAGGAAACTAAGAAGGTCATTCGGAAGGAAAAGATGAATTATGAGAGAAAGCTGGTGACTAATATTAAAGAAGATACTAAAAGCTTTTTTAAGTATATGAAGGGTAAAAGAGAGTGGAGGGTAGATATAGGACCAATACAAAATGACGCTGTAATGAGAGATGCAGAGATGGAAGAGGAACTGAATGCGTATTTTGCATCAGTCTTCACAGTGGAAGATGGCAGCAGTATACCGGACATTCAAGAGTGTCAGGGAAGCGAAGTTTGTGCAGTGAAAATTATGAGTGAGAAGGTACTCAGGAAGCTTAATGGTCTGAGGGTGGATAAATCTCCTGAATGTGATGGAATACACCCTCTGGTTCTGAAGGAAGTAGCTGGAGAGATTGCAGAGACATTAACGATGATCTTTCAAGAATCGATAGATTCTAGCATTGACCGGATGACTGGAAAATTGCAAATGTTACTCCGCTATTTAAGAAGGGTAGGAGGCAGCAGAAAGGAAACTATAGACCTGTTAGCCTGACATCAGTGGTTGGGAAGTTGTTGGAACCGATTGTTAGGGATGAGATTACAGAGTACCTGGTGGCACATGACAAGATGGGCCAGAGCCAGCATGGTTTCCTGAAAGGAAAATCCTTCCTGACAAACCTACTGCAATTCTTTGAGGAAATTACAAGCAGGATGGACAAAGGAGATGAAGTAGACGTGGTGTACTTGGATTCTCAATAGGCCTTTGACAAGGTGCCGCACATGAGGCTGCTTAGCAAGATAAGAGCCCATAGAATTACAGGGAAGTTACTAGTGTGGGTAGGGCATTGGCTGGTTGGCAGAAAATAGAAGAGTGGGAATAAAAGGATCCTATTCTGGCTGGCTGCCTGTTACCAGTGGAGTTCCACAGGAATCAGCGTTGGGACCGCTGCTATCTACGACATAGGCAGAGATGGATAGGTTCTTGATTAGCCAGGGTATCAAAGGGTATGGGGTGAAAGCAGGGGAGTGGGGACAACTGAAGGAATTGGATCAGCCCATGATTGAATGGCGGAGCAGACTCAATGGGCCGAATGGCCTACTTCTGCTCCTATATCTTATGGTCTTATGATATGCTTTACTTTCTACAAGAGCTTTTCATGCGGCACTGTATTAACAAACCAAGTATAGTATATCCTCCATTTCTCCTTTATCAGTAGCTTACGTTACCTTTTCAAAGAATTGCAATGAACTAGTCACATGTGATTCTCCTTTCACACAAAAAGTGCATTCTATTGTCGATACCTTTAGTTTTTATGTGTCCTATGGCAACTTCTACAACAGTGTAGTTCTTTGTGCACCAATACATAGGGCCTTGATGAGTATCATGTACAATTCTGATCCTGCTTTCCTAAAGAGGGCTGTGTTTGCTATTGAGGTAGTGCAGAGATGATTCACCAAAATGGTTCCTAGGCTGACGGGTCAACTATACAAGAAGAAACTGAATAAGCTTGTTCTTTATCCTACAGAGTTTACAAGAGTGAGTGGTTGCCACCTGTGATGTAGAGATTTCTTGGATGGCTCAAACAAAAGCTTCCCCTAACTGAGTAATCACAAACCAGGGATCACAGTCTCAAGTTAAGTGGTAGGCCACATGCAGTTGAAATGAGAAGCAAGATGGTGAACTTTGGGGTTTACTGCCCTGAAGGGCTGTGGAAACTGTGACTGTGCTTATAACATATCAATAGATTTCTGGAAAATAGTAAGTTCAAGGGATATGACCGTACTGATTTCCAGCACAAGGAATTTGCATCAAGTGGAACAGCAGCCATGTTATTGAGTGATAAAGCAGACTTGATGGGCCAAATTGACAACCCCAGCTTTTATTTCTGAGTCCCTACAGGAAGCAGGGTGGGAGGAGCTGTGGGAGTCTTGTCATGGATATTGTTCAATAACCTTTCCTCTGGCATATGAAGAAGTCAAAAAAGGAAAAGAAAGAATCAGAGCTGGACCATATTAAAACGAGAGCTGGCAGCAACTGTAATGAGTTATCTATAAGAGCAGGAGCCAGCAGCAACTGGAGAAAGGGTTTAGGAATGAGAAGACCTCCATATATCCCACAAAGAAACAAGATAGCTTGGACTCTGACAACATCCCATGGTTCCTCTTTTAATCAAAGAAGGTGAGCTGATGGACAAGTTATTCAATGTGACAATGAGCTTGGACAAATGAAGGAGAATGATGGTGGAGGAGGACGTTGAGTTAGTCAAGGTCCTTATCTCCATCATGGTTATTATTGCAGCATCCCTCACCTGGATCCCACTTGCTTCAAAAAGGAATCAGACATACCAGTGCCCAAATGAGCTGGGTGAGCTGCCTCGAACACTGTGGTCTGGTGGCATCCACAGCTACTGTGATGAAACTTCATGTTCCTGGGCATCTTGGAGGATCTACTCTGGACGCAACATTTTGATGCAATCATGAAGAAGGCAGGCCAGTGTCTTCTTCACTATTCTTCACTAGGGGTCTGAGAAGACTTGGTATGTTGCCGAAGACCATAGCAATTTTCTACAGATTGAAGGAGAGCATTCCGACTGGTTGTCGTGCCACGTGGGGCGTGGAGCCTCGAATGCACCACGCTGCCTGGTAATGATCAAGAGGCTGCAGGCTCAGCCAGCTCTATCACAGGCACAAGTCTCCCTACCATCAAGGGCATCTTCAAAAGGCTGTGCCTCAAGGAGGCAACATTCATCATTGAGGACCCTGATCAACTGGGACATGCGGTCTTTTCATTACCACCATCGTGGAGGAGGTACAAAAGCCTGAAGACCTGCACTCAATGTTTTAGGAACAGCTTCTACCCCTCTGCCATCAGATTTCTGAAAGGTCCATGAACACAATCTCATTATTACTTTTCTTTCCACTATTTATTTTTGTAACATAGTAATTTTTTTATGTTTTAGACTGTACTGCTGCCACAAAACAACATATTTTATGACATATGTCAACGACAATAAACCTCTTCCTAATGCAGATTATTTCAGACATCTTTTAAAAACTACACAGCAAACGTCTCCTTTATAAGAGTTTATTTGGTAGATCAGAGGTAATTTGTGGGTAGAGAAAGAGTTAATGATAACAAATACTGACCTTTCATTGCAAATAAAATTTAAACTCTGCTTCACTCTCCACAAGTGGTTGGCAGATCATTTTAATACCCTCATAATTTTTGTTTAATTATTAGATTTCCGGCATCTGAAGAATTTTCCCAAAACCTCTTTGTAGTTCCACCTTTTCCGCAATACAAATTTTATAGGAATTTGATATATTGGTGTAGACAGGGACATATCCACTATATTTAATTTAAACATAACTCAATAATACATCAAGGATGTGCTGTTTCAATCACAATGAACTCTAGCACCTTCACATCAAATCATGCTGATTACTAATTTGTATCACGAGGAGCAGAATTGGGCCATTTGGCCCATCAAGTCTGCTCTGTCATTCCAAGGTGGCTGATTTATTTTTAGGCTCAACCCTATTCTCCTGCCTTCTCCCCATAACCTTTGACACCCTTACTAATCATAACAAATCAAACCCCCGCTTTAAATATACCCAATGACTTGGCCTCCACAGCTGTCTGTGGCAATTAATTCCACAGATTTACCACCCTTTGGCTAAAGAAATTCCTCCTCATCTCTCGTCTAAAGGGACCTTATATTTTGAGGTTGTGGCCTCTTGTCCTAAACTCTCCCAATATTGGAAACATCCTCTCCGTGTCCATACTGTCCAGGCCTTTTAATATTCAATAGGTTTCAATGAGATCCGTTCCCCCTTCATCTAAACTCCAGTGATAGCAGGTCCAGGGCCTGCTCATCAAGTGCTCAGCATTCACTAACCCTTTCATTCATGAGATCATTTTCTTGAACCCCTCTGGAAGCCCTCCACTGCCAGCACATCCTTTCCTAGACAAGGGGCCTGAAAAAGCATTGATTCCACAGATAAAAATTTTACAAAATGTATCTTGATTTGTACTTTTCATAATCATAGCAATATTGAGGGAAACATACTGTTCACAGAGTGCTAACATTGAACACACTTACCAGATAATACCTCCCCAGAGCAGAGAAAATATGATGTAAAACCCCAGAGAACCCCAAATCACGAAGTGGTTTATCCATGTCCAGTGATGGGTATCCAGTGCAAGCTGTGAAACCGGTAACATCATCATTTTAATTCTCCAATTATTAGAATACGGAATTAATACCGCTGCAGGAAAGCATGCAACAGCTGAAAAATAAAGCAACTTTGTTTACTATTCAGTTCACAATCACGACCATGGACTTGGAAACCATTGACAAAGTTGTGAAGGTTTCATTCCTCATTCTCCTCATGGCGGACTTGTTACAATCCATGGCAAACCATGAAAATAAAAGAATAAATGTAAAACAGCAACCCAGCACGGATCCGGACACAGCAAAGCTCCTTTCAACCCACAGTTAACCGCGCAAGGTCTTCTATACAACCATCTAATAGCTGGTGTCTAATTTGCGAGGGATGTCAAACAGATGTCAGAAAACAATTGAACAGTTTGCTTAATGAGATATATACGACAGGCAAAAAAAAGGTGTGTATATACGATGCAGATCCCTATTCGTGCATTTGATTTGTGCATTAATGTTATAGTGCTTCTCCCCATTCCTCCTGTTGATGATCACATACAATGCAGATTGGGCTTGATGGGATGACTCCTTTACTCTTTGTTTTCTCCCTTTCCCAGTTCTGACAAAAGGCTTTCAATCTGAAACATTACCCCTGCTTCTCTCTCCACAAATAGTGTTTGACCATCTGAATGTTTACACTGATTTCTGTTTTCATCTCCTCTTTAAGTCAATTGGCATCCTCCCCATGTTTTCTGACTTGTTTTGTACTATCTACATTATTCCCCATCTGCTTATGTCCATTCCTGTATTTGCCATTCTTGTTGAAGGGAGTTCGACTGTGCAATTTGTTGAGTTTTGCTTAGCAAGAGACGGAAATTGGAGTAAGAGTATAAAGGACATAGGTCTCCAGACACACTGGAGTTTCATTTAGCAGGAGGTGGGACTTGGAGTGAGAGCAGAAAGGAATTCAGTCTCGAGACTTGTTCGGTTACACTTTGCAGAAGACTGGACTTAGAGCAACAGGTGCAAAAGTTTCAAGCAGGTAGGACTCAGGACTCGTTCAGTTTCACTTCGTGGCATATTTGCAAATTGTTAATTAGCTAATAGACAGCAGCCAATAAAAAGTTAAGAGTCAAGTAGAATAGCCATTGGAGACGCAAGACTTCAGCATAGTGAGGTAGAACAAGGAAAGGTAAGACAGGGCAGGGCCCAGGCACGGAGACAGGGCAAGGTCTGGGCGTGGAGACTTCAGCATGAAGAGGTGGAGTAAGGTCCAGGTGTGGAGACAAAATAGTGTTTAGGAATTAAAAGCTTCAATAAGAAGGCACAGACAAGGTTTTGGGTGTTTCTGTGCTGAGAGGAAGTGCTAAGGGAGATGGATTGATGCTTAACTGGTGAGTGGGGGCCAAGGTCTCTTTCTTTCTGATTGCCAAGTTAGAGCAGTAAGAATAACAGTCAGGGTAGTGGTGTTCTCCTCTTGCAGGATGTGGGAAATCAGAGAAACCTCCAGAATTCCCGATAACTACACTTTCAAAGTACATCTGACCACAGCATTGGGGAGTTAGATGACCTCTGGATCATGTGGGAGGCTGAGGATTTATAGACCAGGAACTACAACAAGGTAGTCACACCTGGGTTGCAGGATGCAGATAACTGTCAGGAGAGGGAAAATGGAATAGGCATTATGCCTGTTCACATCAATACCCAGTAAACTACTTTGTTGTGGGTGAGAGAATAACCCCTAGCTCTGGCGCTGTGTCTCCTTCTATGGGGAGAGGAGTGTGATATGTGACAGGGGATTCATTAGTTAGGGGAACAGAATGAGATTCTGTGGACAAAAGGTGTCCTGGATGATATGCTGCTCCCAGGGACCAGGATCAAAGATGTCTTGGATCAAGTCCACAGGAGGATGAGTAGCCAGGGGTCATGGGACACACTGATATCAATGACACAGGTGAAAAAAGAGATTGTGTCCTCAAGAGGGAATATAGGGAATGAAGACAAAAGCTTAAAAGCAGAACCTCAAGGGTAGTAATCGCTAGATTGTTGCCTGTGCCACGTGGCAGTGGGAGTAGGAATAGGAAGTATGGCAGACAGATACATAGCTTAAGAACTGGTGTCGGAGGGTTAAGGGGTGGGGGGGGGAGGGTGCAGAAATATCAGATTTGTGGCTCATCGGCATTTCTTCTGGGCAAGGTATGACCTACAATAAGGAGAGTTTGCATTTGAACTTTACATTGGTGAGACCCGGCATAAACTGGGGGATGACTTCGCTCCATCCGCCAAAAATGGAAACTCCTGATGGCTAACCACTTCAGTTCTTATCCCCATTCCCATACTGACTTGGCAGTCCACAGCTTCCTTTTCTGCCATGATGAGGCCACTCTTACAGGGTGGGGGACTTACACCTCATATTCCATTAGGGTACTTCCCAACGTGATGGCATGAACATTGATTTCCCATTCCAGTCATTTTTCTTTTTACCTGCTCCCCTCCCACTTCCATTCCCTACTCTTCTTCTCACCTGCTTATCACCTCCCCCTCAAGCCCCACCTTCTTCCCTTTCTTCCATGGTCTATTCTCCTATCAGATTCCTTCTCTAGCCCCACACATAAAAGTTGCTGGTGGAACGCAGCAGGCCAGGCAGCATCTCTAAGAAGAGGTACGGTCGACATTTCAGGCCGAGACCCTTCCTCAGGAAGAGTGTGTTGCTTGAGATACCAGCATCTGCAGATTTCCTCATGTTTGCCTTCTCTAGCCCTTTAACTTTCCCACCCACCTGGCTTCATCCATCACCTTCGAGCATGTCCTTCTCCCCCCTTCCACCTTTTTATTCTGACGTCTTCCCCCTTCCTTTCCAGTCCTGATGAAGGGTTGAGGCCTGAAGTGCTGACTATTCATTTTCATGGATGCTGCCTGACTGGCTGAGTTCCTCCAGCATTTTGTATGTTTATTTTAATGTGAGAAATATTAAAAATAAAGGTGATGAACTTGGAGCATGGATCAGTACATGAAATTAGTGTTATTACAGAGACTTGGCTGTTGCAAGGGCAGGGTTAGCTGCTTGCTTTTAGATGTTTTACAGGAGACAGGGACAGGGTAAAGTGGGGGAGTGGTATTGCTAATCGGGGATAGTATCACAGCTGCAGGAAGGAAGGACATTATGGAGCTATCAGCTTCTGAGTCAGTGTGTGAGTCGGAAACAGGAAAGGATCAATCACTCAAGGTATACTTTAGGCCCCCAGTAGCCACTGGAACACTGAGGAGCAGATAACTGGGCAGATTTTGGAAAGGTGCAAACACATGGCACACTACAGCACAGTTCATGCCCTTCAGCCATGATGTACCATCCTTTTAACCCACTCTTAGATCAACCTAGCCCTTCCCTCTTACATAGCCCTCCATTTTCTACCATCCATGTGCCTATCTAAGTTTCTTACCTGCCCCTACCACCATCCCCGGCAGGGCAGTAAGTGCACTCACCACTAACACAACAGAGTTGTTGTCATATGCGATTTTAACTTCCCCAACACTGCTTGGCACCTCCTTAGTGCAAAAGGCTTAGATGGGACATAATTAGTGAAGTGTGTCAAGAAGGATTCTTGACATAGTACATTGGCAGGCCAACTAGAGGAGAAACTTTTCTAGAACCGGCACCATGCAGTGAACCTGGTCAGTTAACAGTGGGCAAGCATTTCATAGTGACCACGGTTCCCTGACCTTTAGCATAGCCATGGACAAGAACAGGAACAGAGAAGGTAAGTATTTAATTGGATGGAGGGGCTAATTAGGATGATAATAGGCACATTATTTAGGATGATATTGTGCAGGGAGTGTAAATCAGGCATAAAAAGACGTCCTCAAGGAAATACACGACAGAAATAAGGAGGTTGTATAGGGACCACTTGCATGGGATTATGGATAGGTTTCTCCTGCTTAGAAAGGGGAAGGATGAAGGAATCAGGGTTGTAAAGTGAGGTGGAACATCTAGTCAAGAAGATGAAGGAAGCAAACATTATCAGGGTTCTTGGAAACTGAGAAGAACCAAAGAGTCTGAGGAGAGCTAGACGGGATACGCAAAGGCCCTGGCGATTGAGATTAAGGAACGTATTCTGCCCGGAGGTCAGCAACATGGTATTCTGCAGGTATCTGTTCTGTGCTTTGTGATTTTTATAAAGAACTTGGATAATAATGTTGATGAAAGAAAAATAGAGGGTTATGGGCTGTGTAGGGGACTAGGGTTGGATTGACTGAAGGAGGTTTATATAAGCAGGCCCAACCTTGTGGCTGAAGGACCCATGTCCTGTTTGTTCTATTCAACAGGAACCATCAGATTCTGCAATTTCCACCAACTTTTCACAAGCAGGTGTTGAATTGTGCTCAGGTGGTTGCTGGATGGAAAACTATTTAACTATCTGCCATTAAATATCATCTTCAGCGGCCTCTGTTCTAATCCTATTGGTCCCAGCCAGAATCATGATTGGAATCTAGTGGTCCCTACTTTCCACCCAATCAGTATCTTCTTTCAGAGGATCAACTGCAACCTTTTCCAGCACTTTCAAAACAACAGCACCACCAAGAATCAGTCACCCTCCCCTCTAGTCCTCTTGTGAGGACAGATCTGAGTTAGTGAAGCCTTTCCAAAACACCTCAGCTAGGGTGCTAGTTACAGTTCTGGACATCGCATTTTTAAAAAAAAATTATCAATGGAGGTGGGTGCAAGGGTCAGTCCTTCTGTAATTACACACAGAAATACTACCACAAGCTGATAATGCCCACACTTGTACAGTAAAATAGACATCTTCAAATAGGGCAAAGAATATAAGGGCCTCAGAGGAAGCCTTTCTTAGATGGGGTGTTTTGTTCTGCACAATTCCCAAACTCCATGGTCACTGTCACACTGAAAATATGGATACATACTTGGCATAGTATCAAACACATTCACCATCTGAAACTATTGAATATTGAAAGGCAGAGAGAGTGTGGACATGTACAGGATGTTTCCTATAGCGGGGGAGTCTAGGACCAGAGGGCACAGACTCAGAATAGAAAAAAATGTCCCTCTAGAACAGATGAGGAGGGTGGTGAATTTGTGGAATTCATTGTCACAGACAGCTGTGTAGGACAAGTCATTAGGTGTGTTTAAAGCAGAGGTTGATAGATTCTTGATTAATAAAGGTGTCAAAGGTTATAGGGAGAAGACAAAAGAATGGGGTTGAGAGGGATAATAAATTAGCCATGATGGAATGGTGTAGCCAAATGGCTTAATTTTGCTCCTATGTCTTTATGTAACAAAAGATTACATCAGTAAATATAGGATAAAATTGGAAAGCAATACAAAAGGGAAAGGATTCCAATGTAAAACCTAAATAACCCAGTTACGCTAACCCAATCAATAAAATTTTCAATACAACTGATGTGGATGAAGAATGCATTGCGTTGTCTATAATTGATGCTCCCTCAAAGATCACTGTGCTTCTAGTTTGCGTTGTTAAACATCAGAGGAATGTACCTTAAGAGTTACTGTAAAAACCAGTACAGTGAACACCAGCGTGCCAAAGGTCCAGTTTCCAAACACCTGAAAATAAATTTATACAAAAACACATTTTGAGAATTAAACAGAAATTATTTGAGCTTCAGCAGCATTTTACAATGTAAGAGCTGGACTGGAGGAACTTGACAGCTTTCCGTTTCAATAGATGCTAAAACCTTGCTGAGTTCTTCCAGCATTTGTTTGATCCATCTGCAGTTGTTTTGCTTTCCGAGGCCCGAAGGATTCCAGATGGCTACCTGGGACAGTAATATTAGGGTGGTGAGCAGATAACCCATCTAAGACAACGGGACACTGGAGTCTGGCCTTGAAAAAGGGTGTCGGGAGGTCAGCCATCAGTAGCTGTTCCCGCTCTGGGTTGAGTGAGGCTTCCATATGTACCCAGTTGGGGTAAAAAGACATATTCATTACCCTGTATAAAACTGGTACAAATAACATCTGCATCTCTTTAAGTTCACTGCACAAGGACGCTGGATTGCCAAACTAATTGCATAGAAATATTGCTAGAGCATCTCAAACCTGTAGAGATGGAAACCAAAAGGAAGCTGTCACTTTGCTGGGATGTTTGCAGATCTAGTAGGTGATAGAGTTATTAGAAAGATGTAATAAAAACAGGATCATCATATTGAGAGATTTCAATTTCCCAAATAGTAACTACAGGATTACCTTAACTTTATAGGCTCAGATGACTGGAATTATTATTTTTACTAGGTGCATCCCAGACAGTTTCCTGATGAAGTATACCAATAAATCAATGAGAGAAATATCAAGGGAATTTGAGGGCAGGATAAAGATATAAATTATATGTCAGTTATAGGGAATGAATGACAGGGAGATCTGTTAAGAGAAAGTGGGGTTTATTGTCATATGCACAAGTACACAGTCTGCTTCAAGTAAGTACCGAACATGTAAGGAGGTGCCAAGAAAGAAAATTAGGGAGATGAAGATTCACTATGGATATTAAGTGCAAAAGGAAAACCAGGGAACATAGGGTCCCATTAGAGAATACAGGGACAATCCATGTGTAGAACAAGGTGGTCTGGTGAGCTCCTAAATGAATTTTCATCAGTTTTCAAATAGAAACAATTCTTGTCGTTGAAAATCTGGTGAAAGGAAGGCAAAAGCCTGCTGCAGATCTCCATAAGAAGGTACTTGATGCTTTGGCAGACTTAGACGTGAATAACTTCCCTGGACCAGATGGGATATATCACAGGCTACTCTGCGAGAGGGGCGGGCAATGGACTTTCTGGGACTCGGATAGATTTTTACATCTTTTTTAGTTACAAGCGAGTTACAAGTAACTGGAGGATGGCAATGTGGTTCTAGTTTTCAATAAATGTATCATGGAAACGCCTTGTAATGACAGACAGTGACCGGAAAGATCCCAGAAAATATTCTCATCGCTTGGAAAGACTAATCAGCAACAGCCAACATGTTTTGTCAAGGATAGATACTGTCTGACTCATTTGTCTGAATCTTTTGTTTTATTTAGAGATACAGCATGTTAACAGGCCTTCTGGCCCATCAAGCCTGTGCTGCCCAATTACACCCATGTGACCAATTAAACTGCAAACCTGCGGACCTTTGGAACGTGGGAGGAAACTGGAGCACCTGGAGGAAACTTGTACAGTCAAGGGGAGACTGTACCATCTCCTGATAGACCACGGCAGAATTGAAACCAGGTTGTTGGCACTGTGATAGTGTTACACTTACCACTATGCTACTGAAGTGTAAGGATGTGGGCAGCGTATCAAACATGATTTACGTGGACTTAGTAAAACCTTTGACAAAGCCTCATCATGGGAGAGCTGTTTTGAAAGGTTAGCCCCATGGAATCTAGAGCCAATTGAGTCCTACCAAAGGGTTTCAGCCTGAAATGTTGACTGTACTCTTTTCCCAGATGCTGCCTGGCCTGCTGAGTTCCTCCAGCATTTTGTGTATGTTGCTCAGATTTCCAGCATCTGCAGATTTTCTCTTGTTTGTGACAAATAGATCCAAGATTACATTGGCAATATGAGAATGAAGGTAAAGGGTTACTTTGGCTATTAGATAAATATGACTTGTGGTATTCATATACTGAACAGAAAATGTGGCGATAGCTTTAGAGGGAAACAACACAAACAAGGGTTTATACAGGTTGGAAATCAGATGCCAGATTATAAAAACAATGAGATTAAAAATTGGAATTTTGAAGAGGGCATGAAAACAGGTGTGTTGAAAGGGAGAATTAAGCAATTATACAACAATAGCAGGGACACAAGAGACTACAGATCTTGGAAACATGGGTCAACTCACTAAATGTTGGAGAAACTCAGTGGATCAGGCAACATCTCAGGAGGGAAGTGAACAGTGGATGTTTCAGGTCTACACCCTAGACCAGACATTGTATTAAAATAGAGGTGAGGGATGGGCTGGAGCAAGAGCTGGTGGGTGATAGGTGGATCCAGGTGAGGGATGAGGTGGATCCAGAGCTGGTGGGTGATAGGTGGATCCAGGTGAGGGATGGACTGCAGCAAGAGCTGGTGGGTGATAGGTGGATCCAGGTGAGGGATGGGGTGGAGCCAGAGCTGGTGGGTGATACGTGGATCCAGGTGAGGGATGGGGTGGAGCAAGAGCTGGTTGGTGATAGGTGGATCCAGGTGAGGGATGAGGTGGATCCAGAGCTGGTGGGTGATACGTGGATCCAGGTGAGGGATGGGGTGGATCCAGAGCTGGTTGGTGATAGGTGGATCCAGGTGAGGGATGAGGTGGATCCAGAGCTGGTTGGTGATAGTTGAATCCAGGTGAGGGATGGGGTGGATCCAGAGCTGGTTGGTGATAGGTGGATCCAGGTGAGGGATGAGGTGGATCCAGAGCTGGTGGGTGATAGGTGGATCCAGGTGAGGGATGAGGTGGATCCAGAGCTGGTGGGTGATACGTGGATCCAGGTGAGGGATGGGGTGGAGCAAGAGCTGGTGGGTGATAGATGGATCCAGAGCTGGTGGGTGATACGTGGATCCAGATGAGGGATGGGGTGGATCCAGAGCTGGTTGGTGATAGGTGGATCCAGGTGAGGGATGGGGTGGATCCAGAGCTGGTGGGTGATAGGTGGATCCAGGTGAGGGATGAGGTGGATACAGAGCTGGTGGGTGATAGGTGGATCCAGGTGAGGGATGGGGTGGAGCAAGAGCTGGTGGGTGATAGGTGGATCCAGGTGAGGGATGGGGTGGATCCAGAGCTGGTTGGTGATAGGTGGATCCAGGTGAGAGATGAGGTGGATCCAGAGCTGGTGAGTGATAGTTGGATCCAGGTGAGGGATGGGGTGGATCCAGAGCTGGTGGGTGATACGTGGATCCAGGTGAGGGATGGGGTGGATCCAGAGCTGGTTGGTGATAGGTGGATCCAGGTGAGGGATGGGGTGGATCCAGAGCTGGTGGGTGATAGGTGGATCCAGGTGAGGGATGAGGTGGATCCAGAGCTGGTGGGTGATAGGTGGATCCAGGTGAGGGATGAGGTGGATCCAGAGCTGGTGGGTGATACGTGGATCCAGGTGAGGGATGGGGTGGATCCAGAGCTGGTTGGTGATACGTGGATCCAGGTGAGGGATGGGGTGGATCCAGAGCTGGTTGGTGATAGGTGGATCCAGGTGAGGGATGGAGTGGATCCAGAGCTGGTGGGTGATACGTGGATCCAGGTGAGGGATGAGGTGGATCCAGAGCTGGTTGGTGATAGTTGGATCCAGGTGAGGGATGGGGTGGATCCAGAGCTGGTTGGTGATAGGTGGATCGAGGTGAGGGATGAGGTGGATCCAGAGCTGGTGGGTGATAGGTGGATCCAGGTGAGGGATGAAGTGGATCCAGAGCTGGTGGGTGATACGTGGATCCAGGTGAGGGATGGGGTGGATCCAGAGCTGGTGGGTGATACGTGGATCCAGGTGAGGGATGAGGTGGATCCAGACCTGGTTGGTGATAGTTGGATCCAGGTGAGGGATGGGGTGGATCCAGAGCTGGTTGGTGATAGGTGGATCCAGGTGAGGGATGAGGTGGATCCAGAGCTGGTGGGTGATAGGTGGATCCAGGTGAGGGATGAGGTGGATCCAGAGCTGGTGGGTGATAGGTGGATCCAGGTGAGGGATGGGGTGGATCCAGAGCTGGTGGGTGATACGTGGATCCAGGTGAGGGATGGGGTGGATCCAGAGCTGGTTGGTGATAGGTGGATCCAGGTGAGGGATGGGGTGGATCCAGAGCTGGTGGGTGATAGGTGGATCCAGGTGAGGGATGAGGTGGATCCAGAGCTGGTGGGTGATAGGTGGATCCAGGTGAGGGATGGGGTGGAGCAAGAGCTGGTGGGTGATAGATGGATCCAGAGCTGGTGGGTGATAGGTGGATCCAGGTGAGGGATGGACTGCAGCAGGAGCTGGTGGGTGATAGGTGGATCCAGGTGAGGGATGAGGTGGATCCAGAGCTGGTGAGTGATAGTTGGATCTAGGTGAGGGATGGCGTGGATCCAGAGCTGGTGGGTGATACGTGGATCCAGGTGAGGGATGGGGTGGATCCAGAGCTGGTTGGTGATAGGTGGATCCAGGTGAGGGATGGGGTGGATCCAGAGCTGGTGGGTGATACGTGGATCCAGGTGAGGGATGAGGTGGATCCAGAGCTGGTGGGTGATAGGTGGATCCAGGTGAGGGATGAGGTGGAGCAAGAGCTGATGGGTGATAGATGGATCTAGAGCTGGTGGGTAATCGTTGGATCCAGGTAAGGGATGAGGTGGATCCAGAGCTGGTGGGTGATAGGTGGATCCAGGTGAGGAATGAGGTGGATCCAGAGCTGGTTGGTGATAGGTGGATCTAGATGAGGGATGAGGTGGAGCAAGAGCTGGTGGGCGATAGATGGATCCAGAGCTGGTAGGTGATAGTTGGAACCAGGTGAGGGATGTGGGAGAGACAATAGGAATGATGTAAGAAGCTAAGCATTGATAGGAGGGACTGATAAAGGGTTGATAATGTGATAAAGGAGAGCGGATGATGGAATAAACAAGAAGTAAGGAAGGGAACTGGAGCGAGGTAGGTGTGGGTCATGGGCAGATCAAGAGGGAGAGGAAAGAAGGGGTGATGGGGCCAGTGGGTTAAGGGGAAAGGGGGTGCGGGAGAGAAGAGTAGTAGGTCAGGATATTTTATTGTTTGATTTCACCTTCAGTTTTCAGTAATTGAGTTTCAGCCACAGTGTTGGCGCGTGGCCAAGTGGTTAAGGCGCCGGTCTAGTGATCTGAAGGTCACTAGTTCGAGCCTCAGCTGAGGCAGCGTGTTGTGTCCTTGAGCAAGGCACTTAACCACACATTGCTCTGCAACGACACCGGTGCCAAGCTGTATCCGCCCTAGTGCCTTTCCCTTGGACAACATCGGTGGCATGGAGAGAGGAGACTTGCAGCATGGGCAACTGCCGGTCTTCCATACAACCTTGCCCAGGCCTGCGCCCTGAAAACCTTCCAGGGCACAAATCTATGGTCTCACGAGACTACCAGATGCCTATATGAACATACTGCAAAGCATTCTACTTTTTAAGCTGCTTTTCATTGCAACAATATTTATTCTGGAACTGCAATAGGGCAGGGCAGCCAAGTAATTTTCCTCACCAATTCTCTTCACTCTTCACCCAGATCAGTAGTCAGCAAAAGTGTTACCTTGTGCAGAAAATTACGCTATGCCAAAATAAGCTCACATGGAGATGCTGGGAAACAGGAGGCAAGCTAATGACGTTCTGTTGTTTAAGGAAGGCTCTAACGATAAGCTTTAAATTATAGGACGATGAGTCAGATGTCAACTCTGCCACGGATGGCCCCAAGCCCAGCTGTAAGAGAAGGGCCAGCCCAGCTATCACCCCGTGCCACAGAAATGCTAAGTGAAGCTCCGAAGGTCTCATCCCTGAGAGAAAGAAGTGGACTATACCTGGGAAAACTTGACAGACTGAGGACTCTGGCAGCCTATGCTGAAGAGCCAGATGACGGTTTTGGGTAAATTATTGAAGGGTCAGGATATATCAGTATTTGGATAGACAGACCCTCATTGGTCATGGTCAATAGGGCTTTGTGCATGTCTAACCAGTATTAGTTCTTTTTTGAGGTACCAAGAAGGTTGATGAAGGAGAGGTGGTGCATGTTGTCTACATGGACTTCAGCAAGGCCTTTGAAAAGTTTCCACATGGGAGGTACGTCAAGTAGGTTCACCTTGTTCAATTCAGGACAAGGTGGTAAATGGGATCCACATCAGCTTCACAGTTGAACCCGACAGAGTGGTTGCAGATGGTTGCCTTTCCAACAGGAGGCCTGTGACTAGTAGTGTGTTGCACAGATTGATGTAATTTATCATCTATATCAATGACCTGGATGATAATGTGGTTAACCGGATCAGCAAATTTGTGGATGACACCAAGATTGGGGGCTGTAGAGGATGACGAGGAAAGCTATCAAAGCTCGTGGCAGAATCTGGAAAAATGAGCTGAGAAATGGCAGGTGTAATTTAACAGAGGTGTTTCACTTTAGGAGGACAAACCAGGGTAGGACTTGCACATTGAATGGTAGATTTCTGAGGTGAATGCCTGATATGAGGTAGAACAAAGGGACCTTGAAATACAGTTGCCTAATTTCTTGAGGCCACAGGTAGATTGGGTCATAAAGAGACTTTGGCAAATGGGCCTTCATAAATCAGATTATTGTGGACAGAAGTTGTGGTGTTATGCAAAAGTTGTGCAAGGCATTGGTGAGAACAAATTTTGGAGTATTTAATACGTCACCTACCTACAAGACAGGTGTCAATAAGCTTCAAAGAATGTGGAGAAAGTTTACAAGGATGTTTCTAGGATTTGAGGTCCTGAGTTAAACAAATCACTTGAATAGGCTAGTGATTTATTCACTGGAGCTCCGGAGAATGAGGGGAGAGCTTAGAGGTACACAAAATTGAGGGGTATAGCTCGGGTGAATACAGGTAGGCATTGAGCGAGACTACAACTAGAGGACATGGGTTAAGGGTGAAAGGTGAAATATTTCAGCAGAAACTGAGGGGGAAGTCACTCAGAATAGTGCGAGTGTGGAACAAGCTGTCAGGAGGCGTGATATATGCAGATTCAATTGCAACATTTAAGAGAAGTTTGAAGACAGGTGAATGGATGAGGAGTATGGAGGGTTGTGGTCTGGGTGCAGGTAGAGGTAGATAGGACTAAGCAGATCAGGCCAGAATGGATAAGATGGGCTGAAGGGCCTGTTCTGTGCTGTAGTGCCCTACAGTATAACTCAGCACATTAACCAATCATTTACTGCCTTAGAGAAACAGATATTACATCAGTCAACAATTGTTCTATGTTGCCCAAAATAAGAGAAATCCCAGATGAATGAGAAATTAATCTTACCATGTTCAAATTGGCCCTCATTAGCTGGCATTAGAAAGAGAGGCAAATGGTAAAAAGCCAAAAACAAAAGAGAAAATTAAGTCAATCGGATTTTAAAAAAATACAGAACTGAAGGAAATCAGAAGAAATACCAAAAAAATTGGTAAACTAACAAAAAAAATGGAGAGCAAATGATGAACTACATTATTAAAGCATCTTTCAACAGACAAGCAACAGAATAAAGTGTAAAGTTAAATACATCTTTAAAAGACTGAGATGAAATATTAAAGATGCAGGTGCTACTCAATGCAAAATAATGTTGGTAGGTTATTGTGGTAGTATAACTAACCTTCCCATTGCTGGTCATCATTGAGTGGTCAAATAGAAAATAAGTACCAAAGAAAAATGCCACAGCGTCAAACACTCCCAGGAACGTCCAGTAAAGGAAAGGCTTCCAACATAACAAGGAGTTTTTGGCAATATCCCTGGTGATTGAGGAAAAATAACATTGGAATTGAGTTGTGCATTTTAATGCTATTTATAAAACATTCAATTTAAAAATACTCTTCAATCACAAAATATCCACTCACCTCTTCGTTCTTGTGAGGTAAAAGAAAACACATTGCACTTCCTTCTAAATCTACCCTCTATGCCCAGTGCACTTCTCTTAATGGAATATAGCAAGTCTAAAGTTTGCTGATCTCTTAACAACATCTTATGCTTTAAAATTCACAATTCAAATTTACTAAAACATAAATATCAACTTCCCTTAATCTTTTTAAGTCTTGCTACTGCTGTAGATTTTTTTTACAAAATATTTTCATTTACATTTTATTACAAGGTGGAATATTCCATTTCTTTAGTACTGTACTGGCAATATGCAAATGTGTACATGTTGTTTGTATACTGTACTTAATGTAGATATTACTGTTTATTTTGTAATGATTGTAACTGTATTGTGGGGTGCATCATATTCTGATTCAGAAGGCAAGTTAACTTTGTGGGTAATTGAAGATGGTACGTCCTAGTGTTAAAAAAAGGAGCTGATTGCCCCATTTGGGGAGAGAGATGGAGGCTGCCAGGAGTTCACGTTGGACAAGAATAAGTACAGAGCTATTACTGTGTTTTCTGGTAGATATCTTTTTGTAAATAGTGGCATTATTTTTGCTTACTTTTACAAGTTTGATTTTTGACACACCTAATAAACACCTTTGCACTAAAGTGCTAAGCCATGCCAGCCAGTTTTCCTTTAGTCATAGATCACATGAAAAGACTGGTAAAGACAAATGTAGGTCCCCTGCAGACAGAAACAGGTGAATTGATTATGGGGAGCAAGGACATGGCAGACCAATTGAATAATTACTTTGGTTCTGTCTTCACTAAGGAGGACATAAATAATCTTCCAGAAATAGTAAGGGACAGATGGAGGAACTGAGCGAAATACATGTTAATAGGGAAGTGGTGTTAGGTAAATTGAAGGGATTGAAGGCAGATAAATCCCCAGGGCCAGAGGGTCTGCATCCTAGAGTGCTTAAGGAAGTAGCCCAAGAAATAGTGGATGCATTAGTGATAATTTTTCAAAACTTGTTAGATTCTGGACTAGTTCCTGAGGATTGGAGGGTGGCTAATGTAACCCCACTTTTTAAAAAAGGAGGGAGAGAGAAACCAGGGAATTATAGACCGGTTAGCCTAACGTCGGTGGTGGGGAAACTGCTGGAGTCAGTTATCAAGGATGTGATAACAGCACATTTGGAAAGCGGTGAAATGATCGGACAAAGTCAGCATGGATTTGTGAAAGGAAAATCATGTCTGACGAATCTCATAGAATTTTTTGAGGATGTAACTAGTAGAGTGGATAGGGGAGAACCAGTGGATGTGGTATATTTGGATTTTCAAAAGGCTTTTGACAAGGTCCCACACAGGAGATTAGTGTGCAAACTTAAAGCACACGGTATTGGGGGTAAGGTATTGGTGTGGGTGGAGAATTGGTTAGCAGACAGGAAGCAAAGAGTGGGAATAAACGGGACCTTTTCAGAATGGCAGGCGGTGACTAGTGGGGTACCGCAAGGCTCAGTGCTGGGACCCCAGTTGTTTACAATATATATTAATGACTTGGATGAGGGAATTAAATGCAGCATCTCCAAGTTTGCGGATGACACGAAGCTGGGTGGCAGTGTTAGCTGTGAGGAGGATGCTAAGAGGATGCAGGGTGACTTGGATAGGTTGGGTGAGTGGGCAAATTCATGGCAGATGCAATTTAATGTGGATAAATGTGAAGTTATCCACTTTGGTGGCAAAAATAGGAAAACAGATTATTATCTGAATGGTGGCCGATTAGGAAAAGGGGAGGTGCAATGAGACCTGGCTGTCATTATACACCAGTCATTGAAAGTGGGCATGCAGGTACAGCAGGCGGTGAAAAAGGCGAATGGTATGCTGGCATTCATAGCGAGAGGATTCGAGTACAGGAGCAGGGAGGTACTACTGCAGTTGTACAAGGCCTTGGTGAGACCACACCTGGAGTATTGTGTGCAGTTTCAGTCCCCTAATCTGAGGAAAGACATCTTTGCCATAGAGGGAGTACAAAGAAGGTTCACCAGATTGATTCCTGGGATGGCAGGACTTTCATATGAAGAAAGACTGGATGAACTGGGCTTGTACTCGTTGGAATTTAGAAGATTGAGGGGGGATCTGATTGAAACGTATAAGATCCTAAAGGGATTGGACAGGCTAGATGCAGGAAGATTGTTCCCGATGTTGGGGAAGTCCAGAACGAGGGGCCACAATTTGAGGATAGAGGGGAAGCCTTTTAGGACCGAGATTAGGAAAAACTTCTTCACACAGAGAGTGGTGAACCTGTGGAATTCTCTGCCACAGGAAACAGTTGAGGCCAGTTCATTGGCTATATTTAAGAGGGAGTTAGATATGGCCCTTGTGGCTACGGGGATCAGGGGGTATGGAGGGAAGGCTGGGGCGGGGTTCTGAGTTGGATGATCAGCCATGATCATAATAAATGGCGGTGCAGGCTCAAAGGGCCGAATGGCCTACTCCTGCACTTATTTTCTACATATTTAACAGAATGGCAGATGGAATTTAATTCCGACAAGTGTGAAGTGTAGTTTTTGGCAAGTAAACCCCGGGCAGGACATAAAGAGTGAATGGCAGGGCCTTCGAGAACAGAGACACCTAGAGGTACGAGTGCGTATTTCCTTGAGAGTGGTGACACAGGTAGACAGGGTGGTAAGGAAGGGGTTTGGCATGCTTGTTTTCATCAGTCAGGACACCATGTTACAACTATCAAGGAGTTGGTGAGGCTGCGCTTGGAGTATTGGTGTGCAGTTCTGGTCACTGAACTGTAGGAAGGATGTCATTAAGCTGTAGAGGGCAGAAAAGATTCACACGGATGCTTCTGGAACGACAGATAGGCTGGATAGGCTGAGACTTTTCCTGGAGTGTAGAAGGCTGAGGGGTTGACTTCATGACTTCACAGAAATACGTAAAATCATGAGGGACATGGATAAGGTGAAGGGTCAGTCCTTTTCCCAGGGTAGGGGAGTCAAAAACTAAGACATAGATTTAAGATGGGAGGGGACATCTTTAGAAGGGTTTTGGGAGTCAAGCTTTTCCGCCCGGTATAGTAGGTACATGGCATGAGCTGCCACAGGAAGCTTCAGAAGTGTGTACAATTACCAAGTTTCAAAGCCATTTCAGAGATACATGGATAGGAAATGTCCAGAGGGATATGAGCTCAATGTAGGTAAGTGGGCCATGTTCAGACAGGCAACTTGACCTTCACCTTTTCCTGCTGTACAACTCTCATTTCATCAAGTACCTCACAGCCCAAATTTATCAGTCTTGTACAGTCAGTCAGAGAAGCTTGCTTAGGAATTCATGCAATTCAGCATCTTTATTTCCATTAGAGAAGTTCCCATAAAAGGCAATGATAACTCGAATTGTGTAGCCGTGTCTCCGAGCTCACCTATACAACGTTGGGTCTCTTTTTAGAGCGTCGATACTGACGTGTTGTTCCATCAGACTATACAGCAGGATAGGGAGAGAGGTGAAGCTGATGTTGTACAATGTAAGATAAGCAGTGTCATACAATGGCTGGAAAAGAAGAAATCCATCATTACTTCCAAAATATCAAAACAAAAAGTTACCCGAACCTCCTGGCATCAAACACTTGGAACTGTAGCCTTCTTTCCAACTTGGTTTTCCTTTCAGTAGAAAGGAGCTGTCTTAGATCTTCATTCAAAGCTTATGGAAAATGGTGTAAGGTTGGATGCATTTTAGCGAAGGTTTACCAGATCAATATCTGTAATGGACAGGCCATGTTATGAGGACAAGTGGATACGTTCAGCCTATATCCACTGGAACTTAGAGGAGTGAGAGGGGGCTTTACTAAAACACAGAAGATACTGAGTGGTCTTCAGAGGGCTGTTGTAAAGAGAATGCTTCCTCTTTTGAAGAGGTCTAGATTAGGGATCACTATTTAGAAATATGGTGCTATCGATTACGATGAGGCAAACTTTTCTTTTTCAGGTTCATGAATGTGTAGATCTTTTGCTCAGAGGATGGTGGAAACAGTGACATTTTTAAGGCATAGCTGGATGGATTCTTGAAAAGGTACTGGGCGAGAGGGTAGATGGGAATGTGAAGCTGTGGTAGCAATCACATCAGCTATGATCTTGCAAGAGAGTGGAGATGGCACAGGGGGGCAAAGGGCCTACTTCACATATATTCATAAGGTATTCTGGATGCAATTCTCTTTTTCCTACCACAGGAAGGATTTAGCTACAACTTATATGGCAAGGGAGAGCTAATTTATTGTGATTTCCAACTGCTTTCAACACAGAAGACAACAGGAAATGGATGCTGATGGAAGAAAAATAAACTACTGAAAGAAAAAGCTTGTATAAATGAAAAAAAAAGAAAAACTCTGGATTTAAGAGTTTTCATTTTAAGATTAGCTGAAGTATTTCACTGAAGATACCTATGAATGCATTGTAATTTGCATGTAAATGAAGCCCACACAATGATGACTTCCTAATTTAAATATTCACTACTTAGGCATGAGACTGGGTGGCTGATGGCTTACACAGACTTAGTGAACCAAAAGGCCTATTTTGTTCTATGACAAAGACGCTTAAACACTGCCAGCTGTTCTATTTAACTAGCAGAGTTATCTCCAAGGTAAAAACATTCTCCATTCCCAACCTATCATCATTGTTAACTGATACTTTTGAGGGTAACCTGGGACTTTCATCCAGTTTGCCCGTAATGATCTTGGGATAACAATCAGTCTAAAAGACTCCTAAACGCCAAGCAGCTAAGATAGAGGTGGGAGGAGAAGATGGCAGCACAACGCAGCGCGCAGCTCTCCAGTGAAATGATATCGTATCTGTTAAATAGGGGCCGTGGACAATTCTGATTTGATGGAGACAGGCGTGAAAGCACAGAGGAACATCTGGAGAAATTTCTGAAATGCCCGGTTCGCTGCCGCTGTTACTGTGTGATCGAGAATCTCCAGAGGGAAGGCCCCAAAATCCCCAGCTCTGCCTGCTGCTGGCGACCGAGGCTGAGGTCGAAGCGTTCGGATAGAGATGGTGCTTGGTACTTGGTGTCGGAGGGCTGATCGGAGGCTCAAAGTTTTCGGACGACTCAGAGTCGGACTGTGCTCGGGCATGGCAAGGAGAGTTTTCTTTCTTCTCCCGTCTGCGTGAGATGTGGGACATTTGAGAGACTTTGAACTTTTTTACTGTGCCCATGGCCTGTTCTTCATCAAGTTATGGTATTGTGCACTGTTGTAACTGTATGTTATAATTATGTGGTTTTGTTAGTTTTTCAGTCTTGGTCTGTCCTGTGTTTCTGTGATATCACACCGGAGGAAATGTATCATTTCTTAATGCATGCATTACTAAATGACAATAAAAGAGGACTGCGTGTCCTCATAATCTAATCTAATCTAATCTTCACTGGAGGGGCGAGTAAGCAGAAGTAACAGCTCAGGCACTGGAAGTGAAAGGCCAGTTAACAACATCAGTTTAAATAGAAACTGCAGAAGCTGGAGATGTTGCAAGCACTCAGAGATCAGATCATCAGGATGGAGAGAAGCCGAATGAACACTTCGGTCAAGGGCCGTTCCTCAGAACTGGGAAAGTGAAAGGATCAGCACCTCCAGTTGCAAAGAGGGGAGGTTAAAGTGAATATCAGTGTCAGGTTCTGTCAAATTTGTCAAGGTAAAAAATTACCTTAAAAACCAATAGTTGGACCAAAATGATGCAGAGGCAAGTTGATACCACAAAAAGGGAAACAAAGGTTTAGAAACATCTGTGAAGAAAAAAAAAAGAGATTTACTTGAAATTTTTGAAGCTCAGTTTATCTCCTGAGAGAGATTATGCACTTAGTTGAGAGATGAGCTGTTCCTTCAGATTAGTCTGAGCGTTGCTGGAGCAAATAGGGGGCCAAACACAGAGCGAGCAGAACAGGAGTGGGAAAGGCAATTAAACAAGTAGATGACTGCAAGCTCAAGCTCACGGTCACTGTTGTGGACTGATCAGAAGTGTTTCTGTGGAGGGGTCCCCAACCTGCTTTTGTTTCTCCGATGTATAAGAGACCATAATACACCAAGCTGGCAGAATTACATGTCAATTCTAATTCTTCAAGAAGGGCTTACAGTACGGTGCAGAAATCTGAGGCACATATACATATATAGCTAGCGTGCCCAAGACTTTTGCATTGCACTGTAGAAATTTTATGTATTGCACTGTACTTCTGCTGCTAAATAAACAAATTTCATGACATATGTGAATTATGATAAATCTGATTCTGATATGGGTCTCTATTGTGGATTGAGAGGGGGAAGTGGGCAGGGAGAGGGGAATCATGGTTGGGGAAAAGGGGGATGGAGAGGGGAGGGAGAACAGAGACATTCTGTAATGATCAATAAACCAATTGATTGGAATCCAATGATCTTGCCTGGTGTCTCAGGGCTGGGCCCGGGCCACCCCCCACCACCCCGGCACTCTTTCTCTGCCACCCGTCCCACACCCCTCTCACGGCACTTCACCCTCACTATTCCCAATATCCTTTGCCTCAACCAGGTTTACAAACTCTCTCTCGTTCCACGTTAACAAATATGTGTCAACCCACGCGTGCTAAAGTCTTAGACGTCCGAGCTATATACATGTGCTTAAGAGAGGGAGGGTGGTTCATAGAGGTGTAGAGATGGCAAAATTAACCAAGGAGTCTCAGAAGGAATGACCTCTGACCTCAACCAGAATCATTGCAGAATAGCATCTAAATTTCTGACCAGGCCTTTTGGGACCGAGTGCCGTGCTTAACCATTTCTTGTAAAGCAGTTTCCTTTTGTTTCCCATCACTGATACGGTTATACCTTTCGATTTTAATGTTTCGAATAGTTTTATTTCTAAGTTGTTACCCTAACAATGTTGGTCTCAACTGCTCATAGGCACTTCCCTAGTTCTCTCCACTCCTTCCCCACTCTACAAACTACAATACACTTTTCATTTTCTTTCAGTTCCGATTGAACTCTTTTCCCCTGTCCACTGATGCAGCTTGACCTGCTGAGTGCTTCCAGCTTTCTCAGTTCATACTTCGGATATTGCTGCCCAGTTATTTTAAAATTGTTCCAGAACTGAGTTGAATTTAGTACATGACCTGAGATCAGTCACGGTTTTTCAGCTCATATGCACCTGTAACTCCCTTTGGACTGAGCCTCGAACACATTCACCTACTGACATGAATCCTCAGCAGAAGTTAGTACCAATCTTACATTAGACTAGGAAAATACTTTCACAAGTTAAGACAAAATTCCACTAGGTGATCTGTGCTCGATATGCCCCTGCTCTGTCTGATCAGTTATGCTCACAACGTCACGGGACTCCAAGCACAGAATGTTACATCGGAGTTATGGAGCAAAGTACTAACCTGCTGAGAAAATCCACAAAAGAATTGGTATAAAAACTGAGGAAATATGAAGCAAACATTCTGCAAAACAACAGAATATGAGATAAGACAAAACATCACAAACAATGGCATCAGAGGGATTGCAAACTCACTTAAGGCAACATTCACTTCCCTCATACAGATGATTTCACGCAAGGTACTGAGAGACTTTGGACTGATAAATGCAATGTAAAAAAAAATAGTTATCGATATGAAGCTCTAAAGGAAACACTGAAAAAATTAGAGCATGTACAAGCAATACTACTGGAGGAAAATGTTAAAGGATTCAAAGTCTAACTGGGAGGATGTGGAAGACCAATTAAATTAAATTCCGGTTAGATGGCAGATACGGTTAATGAATGTTAGTTGACTGCGCATGAATAGGGATACATAATCAAAAAATATTTCACTATTTATTAATGAGATCAATTGAGTGAAACAGGCCACAAGGCAGGAACATCATTTAAGAGGGGTTTCACCATAAAAAGCAGTGGGGCCTAAAATTTTACCCCAGCTTTGAAGTGACTGAACAACAGGGATCGTGTCTTTGACAAATGTTTCACAGGAGTGTATATGCTCCTGGAGGGGGATATTCAGAGTTGGTCAAACAGATAGCTTTCAAGAAGTATCATTCAGGAGAATGGAAAGGTATGAGGGGCAATTTCCAGAGCTGGGCAATGTGTTAATCAGGTGAACACACAAGAAAACAAAAGAGATGAGGCTTGTGCAGCAAAGTTATTGATGGCTTTGAGTTTATGTACTGTGAAACATCGGAAGCTGACCATGAATTCACTGGAATTATCAAATCCAGAAATACCAAAGGTGTGGATGAGGGTGTCAGTGCCAGATAAAGGGAGCCGTTCTGAGTCAGGTATTACTACCACACTGCAGCTTAGTGCCAGCATACGGAAATGCGAATTAAGAGAGGACTATGCATCCCCTCAAATCTGCACGGCCATTGAATAAGTTCATGACTGACTGGACTGTAACATCAACCTTACCTTCCTGTCTCTACCTGATTATCTTTTATCTCTTTGCATATCTAATCTATTTAGTTCTGTCATAAAAATATTCAAGGACTTGCTTCTGAGGAAGTCCCAATGACCCACGATTCTCTAAGAGAATATTTACCTCACCTGTGTCTTAAATGGCATAAATGCTGTTACATGGAAACACTGGCTCCTGGCTCTAGAGTTTCCTACAAGAGGAAACAGCGTCCTTTCACCTAACATATCCAAGCCACAGAACTCAGTGACAGAGTGCAAAGATGATGGCTTCAGCTTTCCCAGTGCTTAATTGAGGGAAATGTATGCTCATCTTGGATGTCGGCCAAGCACTCTTCTGATTGAGTTGTCAAGAGAGGCTAATGCTAGCTTTTGTCAGAATAAGCTGAAATAGGATACTCTGCTTTCAAACAATAATCAGGAAAGGAAAAAGGACTTTGCAAGGAGTGCATGATTCCCTTGTGGCCATTCCCCTCAAAAGCAAAACCACCATGTTAGGTGGATAGGGAAGAATGACCATTCAAGACCAGCAGCAGTAGCCAGGCCTGTGGAAAGGTAACGGCTGACCGGACTCTAATGATAGGAGACTTGATAGTTATGGTGGTGGACAGGAGATTCTGTACCACAGAGGGGACTCTGGAATGGCCGTTTGCCTTCCTGGTACACAGCTCAGAAGCAAGGGAGGGGTTATATTGAGCTTGGAATAGTTAACAAGTTATGGGCCAAGGGGCCTGTACTGTTCTATGTTAGATATCAGTGAACTAAGTGAAAATAGATGGAGTATATTGCTGAAGATGTAATCCCATTCAAAATCTTCACTGCTGTTTCCAACACCATACAAACAATGGTTTATGCAGCATTAATTAGTGATATTATTTTAAAAACAGGCAAAGTTTTAAGGCAATTCATCTTTTTCCTAAAAGGAAGAAATAGATATGAATATAATTCACCTTGTAGAAGAAATACTGGACGAGTTCAGCAATCCGAATATAGTAAAAATGGCCATGGACAAGCAACAGCTTCCTGAGATGTTTGAACTTGGGAATGCAATAGTCACTGTTCCGTGCAGCTTGTCGGCCTTCCTTTCCCAAAATACCTGCGGAAACCAAATGTCGGCTGAGCAGATAGTCAAAGAATAAAAACAATCACAATATAAAATGGGTATTCAAATGATGTGCTTGCTTTCTTGTTTCAATCAACATATCCTCTGCAACACACACAAAATGCTGGAGGATCTCAGCAGGTCAGGCAACATCTATGGAAAAGAGTAAACAGGTTTCAGTGAGATCCCCCTCGTTTTTCTAAACTCCAGCGAGTACAGACCCAGAGCTGTCCAACCCCCTTCATACATTAACCCTTTTATTCCCAGGATAATTCTTGTGACCCTCTTCTGGTCCCTGTCCAATGGTAGCACATCCTTCCTTAGGCAAGAGGCACAAAACTGCTCACGATACTCCAAAATACTATGAGCAACAAAAGAAAATCTGCTGGAGAAACTGAGCAGGTCAGGCAGCCTCTCTGGGGTTGGTGTGACAGGGGTGGGTAGTAGTGGGAAGAAATTGTCACTGTTTCAAGCCAAAACTCTGCATCAGGACTGAGATTGGGGAGGAGGGGTAGCCAGTATAAGGGAGAGTGGAACGCCCACCAATCACCTTGGGCCCCCACAAATGCTGTTTGAACTATTAAGTTTCCTGAGCAGATTGTATGTTGCTCCAGTTTCCAGCATCTGCAAACTCTTGTGCTTCTTTTTAGGAAGGTACTCTCAGTTCAGGTTAAGGTCAATGCCTGATTAAAGCTGTGCTGTGCAATATTGAGCTTGCTGGAACGCATAGGATTCAACTTGTTTATGTACTTAGGCAAAAAATAGACACGTAACAATGAGAGAACCATTCACTAAGGTGGGAAGTAGGCCAATTCATTGCAAAAACATTCAAAAGCACCAAAACCTGCAAATAAGCCCTCTGTTATCACGTTGTACACCGCTGTAGACTGCAGATGTTTTAATTCTGGTTTTGCAAAGTACTTAGTGCAACATTTTTGTTGACAGATTAACTGGCTACTGTAAACTGCACCTAGCCTAGGTGGGTGTCAAGAGAGTTGGATTGTGAGGAGTTGGAGTAAATGGCGATATGAGTGAAAACACAGGATTAGCACAGATGGGCGTTTGACGGTTAGTATGGTCAAAGAACCAGTTTCCATGCTGTATGACTCTGCTCATTAAATACCATCCATATCATGCACTTTCCAAGATATATTAGATGTCCCAGCATTAAAACATGCAAAGCACTTGGTTCTCTAATTAATTCTAGTGCTACTTGAGAAAGGGTTTGGATGGTTAGGTCACAAAGGGAATGGTAATGGAGATGACATCAGTGAAGGAAGCCTTGAGCACCTTGTAGCTAGGGAAAACTACCAATGGCACCAGCTGACACACACGGGAGGATATATAATGAGAAATTAGCAAAACAATGGTGAATTTTTTTTTTTAATTCTGTATCTGTCAAAAATATGAGAAAACCCATGGATCTATCAAGAGTAAGAAATTAAATGAAATTAAGATCTTCAAAAAAAAAAGCACCATAAGTTAGCAAACAACACACACAAAATGCTGGAGGTCAAAGTTCGAAGTAAGTTTATTATCAAAGTTTGTGTATGTCACCATACACTACATTTTCTTGCAGGCATTTACAGAAAAAAATGAAAGTAATAGAATTTCATGGAGAGCTATACATGAACAAAGACCGACAAACCACCAATGTGCAAAAGACAAACTGTGCAAATAAAAATAATACTGAGCACATGAGTTGTAAAGAGCCTTTGAATAGGAGTCTGTAGGGCGTAGAATCAGTTTGATGTAGTGGTGGATGAAGTTATCCGCACTGGTTCAGGGGTCTGATGTTGGGTCAATAAATGGTTCTGAACCTGGTGGTGTGAGACCCAAGGCTCCTGTGCCTCCTGCCCGATGATAGCAGCAAGAAGAGAGCACGACCTAGAATGTGGGGTTCCTTAAAGGTGGATGCTGCTTTCTTGTGGCAGGGCTCCATGTAAATGTAGTCAATGGTGGAGAGGCTCTGCCTATGATGGACTGGACTATATCCACCACTTTTGGTAGTCTTTTCCATTCCTTTGCATTGGTGTTTCCATACCAATCCATGATGCAACCATTCAGGATACTCTCCACTGTGCATCTATAAAAGTTATCAAAGTTCTTGGTGACATTCTGAATCAACACAAACTTCTAAGAAAGTAAAAGCACTGTCATGCTTTCCTTGTGGCGACAAGTAGGTGCTGTTTCCAGGACAGAATCACTGATAGGTAAATGCCAAGGAGTTTAAAGCTACTGACCCTGTCCTCCGCTGTTGCCCTAATGAGGACCTCCAGCTTCTTCTCACAGTAGTTCCCTCCTGATAGACGCACCTGGAGGAAAATGAACAGTTGACATCTTGGGCTGAGAGCCTTAATCAGGACTGGAAAGAGAGAGAGGGCAGATGCTGGAATAAAAGTGTGTGTGTGTGGGGGGAAGAGTCCTGTTTGACTAATACATCAGAGTTCTTTAAGGTCAGCCTGGTTGGAAGCAGAGAGGGTGTTCATCCTTGCCCGAGGTGTCAGGGATGAGGAGGCAGAGTCCCCAAGTAAGGGCTCAGCATTTGGGAAGGAGATGAAGAGAAACTCGTCACATAGAGGCTGGCAAATCTTTGGCGTTGTCAATTCAGCACAGCACTGTGAAGGTTCAGCCACAGAGTTCAACAGTTTCATAGATATTAGAGAAGAGCGGAGAAAATGATTCTTAGCTAAAAGATTAGGGCAGGGCTAAATGGCCAGATGGCCTTCTCCTGTTCTTAATTCTCATGATATCATACTTTAGCAATCCTAGATTAGCTGAGTAATTCTAGACAAAATTCAATTGTTTGCAGCTGCAGCCAAATTAAATTAACTACCAGAGCTGTTTCCTGTTTCTCAACAATTACACTCATGAATTGAATAAGGAAATTTTTCATTCATAGATTAATATGGCTTCTTAACTCTTGGATTTAAAGTCTGTGTTTCGGTCTCCCAAAAGGACTCCTTTTTATCGATGTAGCCACTCACAGTACAGAGTCCTTCCAAGTCTTACTACAATAACTAAATCAGCCTGAAGACACACACGTTTTAGGAACAGGTTCGTCCCCTCCACCGTCAGATTTCTGAATGGTTAATGAGCCTATGAACACTATTTCACTACTTTTTCTCTTTTACACCACTCATTTAATATTTTAATGTATGTTTCAATAGGTCAATAGGTACATTTAATGTCAGCAAAATGTATACAATATACATCCTGAAATTCTTCTCCTTCACAAACATCCACAAAAACAGAGGAGTGCCCCTAAGAATGAAAGACAGCTAAATGTTAGAACCCCAAAGCCCCTCCAACTCCCCCCACCCACACATAAGCAGTAGCAAAGCGATGATCCCCCCTTTCCACCAGCAAAAAAGCATCGACACCCCACCCCCCGACCAAGCACTCAAGCATGCAGCAAAGCATCAATAAACTTCATATTGTAATTTGGTGTATATTTTATGTATAGCACTGTTCTGGCTGTTGTAAAACCACAAACATTATCACATTTGTCAAGATCAAAAGCCTGATCTGGACCCGATGAAAATGAAGGACTTGTGTCCAAGTCAAAATGGTGAGCGATTTATAGAGGAACCTGCAGGAGGTTTTGTTCTTATGCTCCGCTGCTTAGTGTTTCATCGAAGTTTTATATCGTAGCCATACAAAACCTTTAATCAGACCGTACTTGGAGTACTGAGCGCAGTTCTGGTCACCCCATTATAGGAAGGATGTGGAAAGGGCACACAAGAGGCTTACTAGATGCTGACTGAATTAGAGGATAGGAGCTACAAGGAAAGGTTGTACAGACTTGGGCTGGTCACCCTGGAGTGTCAGAGGCCGAGGGGAGACCCAACACAGATCTTCTAAATTATGAGATGCATAGTTAGGGTAGACAGTCAGAATCTTTTCCACAAGATAGGAATGTCGAATGTGATAGGTCCTAGAATGCGTTACCATGGAAGTAGTGGATGCAGGCAACTTGGTGAAGTTTAAGAGGCTTTTAGATAGACACATGAATGTGAAGGGAATGGAGGGATATGGATGATGGACAGGACAATAGACAATAAGTGCAGGAGTGGGCCATTCGGCCCTTCGAGCCAGCACTGCCATTCACTCTGATCATGACTGATCATCCACAATCAGTACCCCGTTTCTGCTTTCTCCCCATATCCCTTCACTCCGCTATCATTAAGAGCTCTATCTAACTCCTTCTTGAAAGCATCTAGAGAATTGGCCTCCACTGCCTTCTGAGGCAGAGCATTCCACAGATCCACAACCCTCTGGGTGAAAAAGTTTTTCCTCAACTCTATTCTAAATGGCCTACCCCTTATTCTCAAATTGTGGCCTCGGTTCTGGACTCCCCCAACATTGGAAACATGTTTCCTGCCTCTAGCATGTCCAATCCCTTAATAATCTTATATATTTCAATCAGATCCCCTCTCATCCTTCTAAATTCCAGTGTATACAAGCCCAGTCGCTCCAATCTTTCAACATATGACAGTCCTGCCATCCTGGGAATTAACCTCGCGAACCTCCGCTACACTCCCTCCATAGCAAGAATGTCCTTCCTCAAATTTGGAGACCAAAGCAAGAATGTCCTGCGTCAAATTTGGAGACCAAAGCAAGAATGTCCTTCCTCGAATTTGGAGACCAGGAGGAGGTCAGTTCGTATCAATTAGCATCATGGATTAAATGACCTACTCAACCACAATTTTTTAAATATTTCTACCATAGGTCTCCTTTAAGAATGGTGAAAAATGATTTAGAAGAAAAGTAGGAAAATATGCTTGAACAGAATTTCCAAACAAGCTTCAGGGGCTAAATGATTCTTTCACGTAACATACTTAATTGTTCCAGAAAATACTTCATATTCCCCAGGAAGGTAATTTGGATCAAGAGAAGATGAGATTCTTTTTTCTTCCAAATTCCACTCATGGTTAAAACCCTTTTTCTCTTTTTGCTCATCCAATTTATGTTACTGTGAGAGATTCATCACCCAGAGTACACAGATGGCAGGAGATGACAAGCACAGTGTAGTTTTAACTGCTCTGATATAACAAAGACATCAGCACTGTACTTCCCTCAGTGCAAATATCAAAAGGGCAATGCAGTGGCTATAGTGCGATTCAGTGCCCAGTTTCCCATCTCATCGACAAAAGCGTGTGACAGTGTTTTCATCGTCGGCTATCATAGCCAAGCTATGGAAGGCTGGAACTTGATTATGATACCTGAAGAGTGGTTTTCAGGATCCACTGGGATTCTTCCGGATGAAAAACCAATACATTTGGATGCAAGAATTTCTCTGGTTAGCTCTGTTCTGAGATTAGATCCAAAATGTATGTATCAGCTAGAGGCGATGAGCAGGACACAACTCACTCCAATCTCCCTGAATAATTGTGTCTATAAACTACAGCATGAAAACACTGTGAATAATGCACACGTGCATCCCTAACTCCTGAATGTGTTCTTCCAATTGTCACTGCTTCTGGAAATGGTTGCAAGAAGATCATATGCCACAGAAGGGATTAAAATGAATCTCATCATCTGGAAGTTACCTTCGTCCCAATAGATTTATTTGAAGGAAGCCAAGAATCATCTAATTTGTTAGCTCTGACAGCTCGCAGCAAAATTAGTAGTTCAATGGAACTTTTGCTAATAATCACCAACAATCTGAAAGGTCAAAAGTAGAATTCCATTTCATCTAGGAAATTAACCTAGTTCACAATGGTGAATGACATTGTCCACACTCTCTTCAGATCCTTTTTGATTTTGTCACTTTAAACAGAATGATAAACAAGTTCTCACGTTGGGTAGAGAATATTAGACAAATGTGGAAAAGCATGTGGCTAAATCAGTACAATTTGTAGCCACACACATACCTAGCCAGAATATTCTTTGACATCCCATTCTCATCTCCAAAGAAGCAACATAGTTTCCTTCATTTAAAAAATGTGATTCTTTCTTCCAAGACAATTTAAATCAGTTATATTCACTCATTCATGGGTCATGGCTGCATATCTGATGTAGGTGCTGAATCAATGCATAGTTATGAAACAAATGTAAAGTACATCACACGTCAGAAATCTGAATGAAAGCAGGAAATATGACGTGTTGCTTGAAATTCCAGCATCTGCAGATTTCCTCGTGCTTGCATTTTTAAATTGTAGTCGTGACGAAGGATCTCAGCCCGAAACGTCGACTGTACCTCTTTCTAGAGATGCTGCCTGGTCTGCTGCGTTCACCAGCAACTTTGATGTGTGTTGCAGGAAATATGCAGCAGTTTTTAACCTGAAACATTAACTCTCACCTCTCTCTCTCTCTCTCTGTTACAGATGCTACCTTAGTTACTGGGTATTTGTCGGACACCAGTTTGCTGCTATCCAGACAATCCCAGGGCAACTGTTGACTACAGAATGAGTTATGCAATAGTGAAACATAATTATTAACACAATTTTCTTCTTAAGTTTTAGAGACTGACAAGAAGGTCTTATTGACAAAAAAAGTGAGTTGAACAACAGTTTGCTGCCATAGATGCCAAAGAGTATGAAAGGAAAACTTTTAAATGATCTGGTGTTTTTGCTTTCATGCAACATTGAGACTCAGCAGCCAGTCTTCGTATTGGTCACAATAAATCATTCTGGAACATTTTTTTTTTAATTGTTTGGAAAAAAAGTTAAATGCACCTTACCTATTCCGACATGAGCTTCCAGTATCATACTGACATCGTTTGCACCATCACCAATTGCCAAGGTTATGGGGTGTTCTTTGGAAGCTTTTATCAGTTTAACTATCTGCAAATGAGGATTAGAACAAACCTATGTAAAAGATTGACTGGCAGTTCCTATGTAAGGCAGTAAATATAATAACGTTGAGAAATGATCCAGACTGCATCAGCCACACTAATCAACACAGATCCGCGCACTCCATTCCCCTGTGCTGGCTTCGAGACTCCAGTGCCTCCTAGTGACAAATACCAGAACCCTGTTCTGGTTAAGCTTGATTGTACCAGAACTTCCTGGCACAAACAAGCTTACTCCAAAAAAAAAATCTGCATCTTAATGGAAGCAAAGCCAATGAGAGTTGCAACTTACATTAAAAATATAGATTCAGACATTTGTTTTCAAAGGCAGCCTCAGCTGAAGATGTGACACTGGGCTGTGGAACTCCGGCCGTGCTGTCCTCAGGTGAGCAGATGATTGATTACTGACAACCAAAATCTTTTTTTGTTTGAGGTATGACTCCAGATACTGTAATGGTTTGGCTTTGATTTCCATTTGTTTATTTTATTAAGAGTTACAGGCTGCTCAGGATAAATGTGCCCACTCCGTCCAATTACACTCACGTGACCAATTAACCTACTGTACGTCGGAGGGAACTGCAGCACCCGCAGGAAACCCCCGCGGTGACGGGGTGGACAAACAAGCAGCGGGAAATGAACCCGAGTCGCATGCGCTGTAGTAGCGTTATGCTGACCGCTGCACTACTGTGTCGCCCTCATAAGGGCACCAGACGCACCATTGTGTCAAAAGCTGCCTTGAGAGGAGGGACAGTCATTCACCTCATCTCCGGAATTCAGACCTTTTGCCGATTTTTGGACCATGACTGGAGCGAGGCCTGGTCCAGAATGGCCTTTAAGAAACTGAACTTGGCATTGAGCTTTCAAGTGCAACAGAAAAATGTACTAATCAGGTATAATTTATGGCTAATGGCACTTACATTTAGCATGTAACATTCAAGGCTAACCTGTGCTTTCTGTAGAGGCGCCATTCTGCAGCACAAAACCCCACTACAATGGCGGCATATTTCCAGGAAAATATCTTTGTAGCTGCTTGTACTGCCATTTTCTGCAGGTTTCAGGACGAGCGACAGCGTGGCCCCATCGATGATCAGACCATAATCGTGTAAATCATTCTGAGAAAATCTAAAACACAGCAGAAAATCTAAGCAGAAATTAACTATCATTTTACAAAAGGTTAAGATTTGGTTAGTGCAGCGGCTGAATTACTGAACACCAACTTCACATCTCATATAAGTAATGCAAGCTAATAGTGTTTCAGATGCATGGAGACAAACATTTATCACTCAATTTAGTCACAAAGATTCGAATGTAAAAAGTCAACTGATGAATGGAAGGAACCCTCACATTGTGCTTAATGTCACCAATCCACTTTCAGTGACTTCACTGCTTTCTTCCTAGCCCACGAATAACCTACAATAATCTAAACCATTTTCAGTGGTTCATTGAAATAGCATAGTACCACCTTCGGAGGAACCATGAATGGCTACTAGTGCTGCCTCCTTTAACATTTAACTAATTTTAGAAGTATTTGAATTCAAAAGATCGTTGCATTTTAAGATGATTAACTTAAACAAGGCAGCATAATTTTAAAGTGATTGGAGGCAAGTATGGGAAGGGGTGTCAGGGGCAAGATTTTTTTTTTGAAACAGAGAGTGGTGGGTGTATGGAATGCGTTGCCAGGGGCGACGGTAGAGGCAGATACATTACAGACATTTATGAAACTCTTAGATAAGCATATAGATGACAGAAAAATGGAGGGCTATTTAGCAGGGAAGGGTTAAATTGATGTTAAATTAGGTTAAAAGGTTGGCATAACGCTGTGATTTACAGAGCCTCTACAATGCTGTACCAATGCTGTACAATGCTGTACAATGCTGTATATTCTAATACATATACATTAGAAATTCTTGATGGTTTAGTGCCTGGCAGAGTTTAGGATATGGTCTTGCCTCTTCAGAGCATCTTTTCAGCTAAGGTGAGGCTTGCCATAACAGCATTACATTGCACAAAACACCTCTACAGTGTCTTACCAAATAGGCAATCGCTGGTGATTTCACAAATGTGCCTTGGCCCTCATTAGTGTGTGTGGGCTGCTTACCACTAGTAAAAATATCTGCTACACTATCCCAAGCAAAAGAAAACTACTGGAGGAACTCAACAGGCCAGGCAGCAACTGTGGAGACAAAGGGATAGTCAACATTTCAGGTTGAAATCGTGCATTAAAACTGCCTCTGCCCATCTTCCAACCACATCTCCCTCTTTGCCCCAGCTGTCTCCATCTTCCCATCATTCCCCCCTCACCTGATTTCACCTAACACCTGCCAGCCTATTCCCCACCCCACCACCCAACTCTCATCTCCTGATAATGGCCATCTCCCCTCTATGCTCTCAATCCTGATGCAGGATCCTGACCCAAGACATTCACCATCCTTTGTCTCCACTGATACAGCCTGACCCATTGAGTTCCTTCAGCAATTTGCTTATCTTCGTTACAGATTATAGTATCTGCAGTCTCTCACATCTCAGTGAAACAGCAAAATCAATCTTGGGTGACCACCTCAGGCAAAGTATACCACCTTTCTTGCATCTTCAGGATTATTGGTCTACCTGGACGACCATCTATTTGCAAAGCATTGCTGCCACATAACAAATTTCACAACATACGCCAGTGATATAAAACCTGATTCTAACTCCCTTTGGCCTCTTATTCTCTGTGATGTAGAGAATGATGGATCGACACTGACTGGTGCAGTATTTCTACTTCACTTACTCACGCATATCTGCGTGACTTTAGTACTTGCAACATCATTCTCCAGTGTCCAAACTAAGCATTGAAAACCTGTCGAGGGATATATTTTTGTTACTCTTCACAGAACTTATTTCCTATTTCAATTCTACTTCTCATCGTCATATTTAGTCTCTCCCTACATACATCTACAGCACTTTCAGTACCTTCTGCTGCTTACATTTTTCTGATCGTGACTACCTCACCTTTGCCATGGACAGAAATCCCTCTACAAATCCATCTCCAGCAGGCTTCTTCCATGGAGAGGTCAAACCAATGTACATCTGTAAGTTCTGTCTAGATGAACATATTTCATTTTACTTTTGACTTTAAACAATTCCTCTAAACCCAGAGTGCTGTTCTGAGAACCCATGGTACTGCTACATTTAGTTCTTTAAGAGATATGTGGATCGTTTCCTCAAAACTCTTTCCTCACATCTTCCAGAAATAAATCATCTGCAATATCAATGGAGTTTCCTGATCAAAAAATATCCCAACATTGATTCTGATACCTATCCTTCAATTGTCTTCATAATGTCCACCTTCAATTCTTCCTCTCTCTGAATCTTTTTTTACTTCAGTTGGGTTAACATTGATTAACCCAGGGATCTATAGGTCCCATAACTGAACCTTCTCTCATGCTATCATACAAGGACTTTGTTCCATTCTTCCGATTTCCATTCATATATTAAATTTGTGTCACCTTTCACACTAATGTAACAATATATTTTTTTCTCATATCCAAGTCTCCACTCCACCCCTGATGACCGTATCCATTCCAATTCAGGAACTATTGCTTCTTTCCAAAACCCTGAGTGGGTTTGCCTTTCAAACACCTTGCATGCGCCACCCTCTGCCATTTCTGACATGTATATGTAACACCAATGCTTAACACATCTCCTTTCCTCTCATCTTTCTCAAGGAAGAACTTACTGCCCTACTTTTTGCAAGGTTCCACCAAAAGTTATGAGATACACCAATTGTGGTTTAACTGATGTTCTGGACAAATTGATTTTCGCTTCATCCAGTTACTCTACCTTTTAACAGAACCAAAATGAAGCCATGTTTCAAATAGGGGAAAAACACTAAATTAAAAATTTTAAGATAATAAATTATTAGGTTTTCTTACAATAGAAAGGTTTAAAATGTGATCACAGTCCAATTATTAACTTTAATGCCCACCCTGAATAACTGTCTCTCCGCAAAGTATCACTTTGTCTCAGAATTGTTCTACTCAAATCAAAGAGCACATCATGTAAATTTTGCTCTTCTATTCGTTTAGTTGTCAACTCAAAGAGTTCTGTAGTTCTTCTGAAAAGCTTGCATGCATAGCATGTGGCTGCAGCCGTCTCCATCTTGTCTCCTGTGAGAACCCAGACTTTTATTCCAGCCTTTTGCAAAGCTTCTACAGTCTCAGCAGTCTTGTCTTGCAGTCTGAAACAGATCATATTAAACAATTTCTGACTGCTTGAAAAATCGGAACAGATTCAACATCATCCTACAGCTCCATTTACTGCAACATAACCAAAAGATGTCTGAAGATTAAAACATGCACACAATTTCTTTGATAATGAACATCTGGGCCGAGATATTTCCCTTGGATGGCTTCCATGATATGTAAGAAGTTAATCAGGGATTTTATGGTATATATTTTTCCCTTTGCTTTTGCTCCTTCAGGGAATTACATGCCATCGCTATGTCTTCTGCACGTGCCTGCTTCTGTTAAAGGATGCACATGTGCGTCGGGATGTAAAGAGGAAGTGATGATGGGAGAGATAGTAATGGAAGAGTTGAGAGTAAATTAAGTAACCATAATGCTTCAGTCAGCATTAACCTTCTCATGCTCTTCATTGTTGCATTGCAAATTCAAACAATTGCTTTTGAAATGTATTTATTTAATATTAGGTAAATGGAACTATAGCTCATGGCAAATCCTTGACTTGCTGCCTGATAGCCAGACTTGGATATTCTGCAATGCACGCAGCTCAAGGCAACCTGTGCTGGAGGAATTCTTATTCCCTGTCACGGACAGAGTGGAAATCGCAGAGGTTGGAGGGAGGACTACAATATCAACCGTGGAGAGAAGGGAAGATGGGGGTGGAAGAGAAAAAAGGAGCAAATTGGGAGAGGATCACAAGGAAGAGCAGGTGTGGGGTTCACGGGCAAGGTCAATATCTGGGTGCTGGTGGGGAAGACTGAGGGTGACAAATGACCTGGGAATAGTCTAAGTGAATTTGCAACAAAAACTGTGATGAGTTTGGATGTTGTGGAAAGTGGGGGGAGGGGGGCGCGAGGTTAAAGCCATCTACCAGGAAAAAGATGATCATTCTTACACTATAGCAGCAGCCCCAGTAAAGTCAGACTTTAAAAAAACAAATGCCTTCCTATCTACAAGTGTATTTACGCATTTTGTGTTCGTGATATCAAAGAAATATTGAAAGCCAATTGGTGTATGCATGTTTGAGCCAGCAAATCTCAACCTAAGCCAGGCCAGCAAATGATCCCAAGTTTACACATGTGGATTCCCCTTTCTATTTGAATGAAATTAGCTGAATCTACAACAATTTCGGTTCTAATTGGATGTACATATATGCATCTCTGACTGACCTGTCCTCCACTGCTGTTGCTCCCAGTAAATTAAAGTCCCTTTCAACCACATCGTAAGCTTCAGCAAGCTTCTTGTCCCTGTCCTGGAGGGAGAGCTTTGCATTCTGGAGGAGTGTGTGAACCTCTTCATACTTTTCACAGCTAAGAACTTTGTACGCCACACATAATGTTCGCAGTCCTTCCTAAAATGATTAAAATTCCATTCAATTCTGCAACAGTTCTGGTGCAAACAAGAGAGAATAGATTCTGCGCATGTTACAGCATTAAAGCACCCCACAAATATTTAACGTCTGCAATTATTTAAACACCTTTAACATCTAGAAGCAACCTTCAGCTTAACATTTTTGGTCAGTTTTGTTAATTTTGATTGTAACATCAAGTTCCTCATCTTGAAATCTTGCAACATTTTGGATATTGAAACTAAAATGTAAATAAAACACAAGGATATGGTTGGTTGGAGTAATACAATACATCAGAGATGAGTTTGGATCATTTTCAGACTGCTGAAGATCATACTTCCAGAGAGCAAGATGTTTCTCTGCACTCCCAAGACACTCATAAATGATAAAGTGCAATCTTCATTTAGAGTGAACTTGCTGCTGTTAACATTTGGCTGTGATATTTGCTGGGCATTAGAACTGAGAAAAAAAAATCATTTCTGGACTATTAGTCTTCACACATGGCATCCTTGCCATTGGACATCAGTCAATGTTGACTTGAAGAAACTTTTAGAATTTTTTTTGAAGAGGAAGGTAAAAAGGTAGATGAGGGTAGGGCAGTGGATGTTGTCTATCTGAACTTTAACAAGGCCTTCAACAAGGTCCTACATGGTTGGCTGGTCTGCAAGATTGGTTTTAGGTTAGGAATCCGGGGAAAGCTAATTAGATTGATTCAAAACTGGTTTGGAAGTAGGAAACAGAAAATGGAGGTTGAAGGTTGTTTCTTGGAATGGAAGCCAGTCTCTGTAGCACTAGCCATCAGTGTTGGGGTCCTTGTTGATCTTTACTTATATAAATAATTCGGGTGCCAATGCACAAAACTTGATTACTATGTTTGTGAGTGATACAAAATTAGGTGGTGTTACTGATAGCGAAGGAAGTTACGATAGATTACAAGTGATTCTTGATCACTTAGGGAACTGGGCCAAGGAGTGGCAAATGGATTTCAATACAGATGAGTGTGAAATAATGCATTTTGGAAAGTCAAAACAACATAGGAATGGTAGGGAGCCTAATGGAACAGAGTGACTTATGAGTACTAATGCATAGTTAATTGAAAATGGTGGCACAGATAGACCTGGAGGGTTACGATAGTATGTTGCAGTTATACGTGTTGTTGAGGCTTCACTTAAAGTACGTGTACTGCTTGTGTCACGTTGTTAGAGGAAAGATGTGGTTAAACTGCAAAGAGTACAAAAAGGATTTACGAAGATTTTATGAAACGAGAAGGACTTGATTATAGGGAGAGTTTGGGCAGGTTAGGTCTTCATCCCTTGGAATGTCGGAGAATGAGGGGACAATCTTATAGAAATGTTTGAAGTTATGAGAGGCATAGATAAGGTGGATGCCAGAGTAGGGGTGTACAAAAACTAGGGGCGTATATTTAGGGTGAAAGGGAAAGATTTAAAAGGGACTTTTCCATGCAGAGGGTAGTGATTATATGGAACAAGTTGCCAGAAGAAGTGGTTGAGGAAGGTACAAAAGTATCATTTAAGAAGTGTTTGGATAGGTACAGGAGGGGCAGGGCATAGAGAAACATGGACTAAACACAATTTATGGTTGCCAAATCTAAGCATCAGTTTGGAACAAATGAAGATGATGGAAGTGGTGAGAATTACATTTGTGAAATTAATGCATTATTCCATAAGGACACAGGTTGTAACCAACAGGATAGAGCAAAGAATTTTCTTCAAATCAAACCCAAAATGTGGAAGCTTGATATTACAGCAACACCAATATTGCAGTAGCAGATGCAATGATAGAAAGTGGATGCAGTTGATCCCAGAATTGCACATAACGCTTTCTACCAGAGAATATAGACCTAGGAAGAATGACATTGGAATGACTGTTTGCCATATACTGGTTCCTCACAATGGCAACAACCATAATCTCCTTCTCCCCGCACCTTCCCTGCAACATTCTGCAGATAGATATCTAGAAGCTCAGGATTGCCGTCTTTCCAATACAGCACCAACAGTACACAAACCCTACTGAGCCAAAGCTGAATCTTCTCTCCAATGTCCACATTTTAACCTGGAAGGTTAAGCTAGACAAAGCAGGTCTATGTTAGAAATCCCAATACAAGACACATCAGAATGGAGCAGTACTGCCCTGACGTACCACTGCATTACGTTGTACTCGCTGCTGTATCAGCTCGAGCTTCCCCTCCTTTACCCGGGGAAAAATGGACGAGTCAGCTCCTTTACAGAACAGTATTATTTCTCCTGGTTAAAGACAATAACGTAAAAATTATTGAAGTACACAAAGACAGGCTGAAATACTCATGGGCACAGATGATCAACAGTGGATTTTGAAAAGGCAGGTTAGACACTGAATTTACCGAAACAAGTTTTAAAACTAAACACTAAATGTCTCCTACAGAATAGCATAGACCGTATAACATAGGCTTCCTGATGCATTTACATTCCATCTAATCCACTCACCCGAATTTGATCGAACGATGACGCTCATCCTCCGTCTCACAGAGTCGAAGTTCAATATCTCGAGCAATTCATACCTTGGGAAGATAAAGTGGTAAATCGGTTTATTATTGTCACAATTGCTAAGGTACAGTGAAAAGCTGAGAGTACAGCACTGGGCTGAGCATGCACGGCCAGCCTCAGCAGCGACACCTACCGGAGCAAAAGGGCAGGGCGGCTCTACTTCCAGGTGTCACATCAGACTGCACTGCCCTTCTCTCACACACCTACCGGAGCAAAAGGGCAGGGCAGCTCTATTTCCAGGTGTCACATCAGACTGCACTGCCCTTCTCTCACACACCTACCGGAGCAAAAGGGCAGGGCAGCTCTACTTCCAGGTGTCACATCAGACTGCACTGCCCTTCCTACCAGAGCAAAAGGGCAGGACGGCACTATTTCAAGGGGTCACATTCTGCTAATCACCATCAGCATGTGCAGGATTGGGACAGATCTAACTGCCACCCATCAATAATAGATAATTAAATCTTATTGTAATGACGTACTTCGAGACACCCATAAAACCCTTTGCTGCAGTCAAAGGACAGCGGTGACTATATCATGTCCATTTAGGAGAGCGCCAACCACATCATCAAGAATAATCAGCATCCTTCGGTGTTAGTGCTTCGTATCTTCTATCCAGCATTAGGGTTAAAAAAAAATGGATAGCTTAATTCTGCCACGTGGAAAGGGAAGAGGGACATTATGGTCAAGAGATGACGCCAAACGTCGTTGGGAAGCGGCAAGGAGAGGGAGAGAACAAGAATCGGACGAGGCCAGGGCCGCACGACTCCAGGATCAAAGAGTCAGGACAAAAAAGATGAGAGAAGAAGAGACAGAGGAGGAGAGGCACGCACGTTTCCAGGATCAGAGACAAACAACAAACAGCAGAAGAGATGAAGAGACGGGGGATGAATGGGCTGCATGTCTCCAGAATGACAACAAGAGGCACAAGGGTGGCAGATAAACCAGAAATGATGCCATCAAAAGTGTCCTTCCTTAAAAGAGGAGCAGTTATATTTGCTTTGCTATGCGTTGTTCTTCTTTAATAAACTGAGTTTTTCTACTTTAGTTTCCAAAGCAAAGCGATACCAATAGCATTCAGGAAAATTGAATGTTCATTCTGGTCACATCAGACTGCACTATCCTTTTTTCAAAGGGTGCCCCAACGGGTCACCCCGTTATCTAGTAATCAATAAACAGCAGCCTTGCTATCATTCAGGAGCTCCAAAGCCGAGTGGAGAGTCGGTGAGATTGCATCCACTACAGTCTTGTGGCAGTCAGCAAAAGTGAAGTGGGTCCAGGTCTTTGCTTAGGCAGGAGATAACTTTAGCCACAACCAACCTCTTCCACATGATAGTCATTGAGGTAGAGGTGCCTATTATGGAACCTCTGACAGCGGATGTGAGACTTCGACAACGTCCTTGAAAGCTCTAGCCGGAAGGTCAGCACCTGCCAGTTACACTATTGAGGCCTGAAGTGTTGGAAGGGTTCACCCTCTTTGAAGAACGTTCTGATGTCCACCTCCAAGGCAGAGGTCACAGGGGTGCACAGGTGAGTATCGGTCTCCCTGTCAAAGTGTCCATAATAGGTGTTCAGCTCATCAGGGAATGAAGCACCATGGCCTTATATAGGAGACCGCTTTGCTGAGCGCCTACGCTCCGTCTGCCAGAAAAAGCAGGATCTTCCAGTGGCCAAGCATTTTAATTCCACTTCCCATTCCAACATGCCTGTCCATGGCCTCCTCTACCATTGTGATGAGGTCACACTCAGGTTGGAGGAGTAACACCTTATATTCCGTCTGGGTAGCCTCCAACCTGATGGCATAAACATTGACTTCCCAAACTTCCGATAATGATCGCACCCCCTTCCCTTTTCACCATTCTCCATTCCTTTTTCCCTCTCTCACTTTACCTCTTTAGCTGGCCATCAACCTCCCTCTGGTGCTCCTCCCCCTTTTCTTTCTTCCATGGCCTTCTGTCCTCTTGTATTAGACTCCCCCTTCTCCAGCTCTGTTCCTCTTTCACCAATCAATTTCCCCTTTCCCCTCCTGGTTTTACCTACCACCTTGTGTTTCTTCCTCCCCTCCCCCACCTTCTAACCCTGACTCCTCATTTTTTTTTTACTTCGGTCCTGATGAGGGATCTCTGCCCGATAGGGCTGCCTGGCCTGCTGAGTTCCTCCAGCATTTTGTGTGTGCTTCTTGTTTGCCTCGTATGCTGTTAGGTTGTGCCTTATAGGAAGGTAATGGCACACAAACCATAACACAGCAGTTCAGCATCCAACTGTGTTTCTAACTTCGGAGAGAATTGCCTTCTCAATCTCACGATGCCATTGTGTAGGCTGTACCTGGGCTTCTTGTTTCACTGGTCTTGAACATCACAACAGACCGCAAATCTTCTGGTTCATCCACAGCTTCTCATTTGGGCATGTTTGGATGCTCTCAAAGGCACACACCCATCCACACAGATTTTGAAGAAGCTGTTGACTACTAAGGCATATCCATTCATATCCGAAGATGAATCCCCAAATACAGATCAGTCCATCTATTCAAACAGTCCTGTAAGCGCTCCTCCGTCATATGGTCAAGGTAAGCCTCCCTTAAACACATCTCCATCATACAGTCAAGGTAAGCCTCCCTTGACCATATCTTTAGCATGCTCACAATGGATACTGCAATCCTCAGTCTCTCCTAAACGGTGGGAGCGAGGAACTGCCAGGTAATTGGATTTGCCAAAGTGTGAGCGTGGGATGGCATAGTATGCATTCTTCATTGGGGTGTAACAGTGCCCAAGTGTTGGCTCCTCAGGTAGTTTCTTGGTGGTTAGTCTGTCAGACACTTCGAGCTGGTCTGGTTTGAAGTCCCTTGTAATAATCGGGAAGGCATTAGGTTGTGCTGTCTCGTAACTGGTGATCACGGTGCTCAGCTCCACCGGTGCCACCTTGATGTCTGCCACCGGTGGAATGGACTCTGCAATCAGAGACAGGACCACCACCACTTCCGCGCACCACAATGAATCAGTCATGAAGCAAAGGCTGCCACCTCTGTCTTTATCTGATGCTGCTGTCCAGTCTACGCAGTGGCAGGCGAGGCCCTCGAGCTGGAGTGATATGTCCAGAGTGCTGGTTGTGAGCCATGTCTCCGTGAAATAGAGTGCACAATAGTTTCTGATGTCCCTCTGGTACTGCATGCTTGCTCTGAGATCTTCAATTTTATTTTCCAGAGGCTGTACATTAACCAAAAGGATGGTAAGAAGGCAGTGGGAGAGAGGGTGGGGGTTAGATTTGGACACATGCTATAGTTTTGCCGGCAGCCCTCACTGGCAGCTTCTGCAGATGCAATGTTGAAAGTATCCTGACTGGTCGGATCACTATCTTGTAAGCTGCAGAGAGTAGTGAATCAAACTTGCTTGCTGTCCTCTCAGACTTGGACCAGCTGGACAACAGCAATACCTACATTAGGCTGCTATTTATCGATTACAGTTCAGCATTCAACACCATCATCCCTTCAGTGCTAATAAAAAAAAACTTTAAAACCTGGGCATCTGTACCACTCTCTGCAACTGGATTCTTGACTTCCCTTATCGGGAGACCAGAAACAATCGCAGGGCGAAAAAATTCTGACTGCTTACATTATCTACGCCCCTCAATCTAATAAACTTCTATCAGGTCTCTCCTCAGCCTTCGACTCTCCAGATAAAACAACAAGCAGCCAAACCAGGAGCTCCCTCAGCACCACCCAGGATCAGCCCGAGAGTCCCGTCTGCACTACCTGGCAATGGCCCAGCAGTACTCCCTGAACTACCTGGAAGTGGTAGCCCCTACACCAACTGGCAAAAGCCCAGATGCTCCCTCAGTGCTATCCTACATCAGCCTGAGCACTCCCTGGGTGCTGACCCAAAACCAGCGCAGGAGCGCCCTCGGTATGGTCTTAGGGGATCATCAGTATTGTGATGATATTGACCTGAAAGATCACTAGGTTCTGAGATTATCTTTTAAACATTTCCAAACTTGTAAAGTTTATACCTGTAGGCCTAAGCCTTTAAATTCTGCCCCCAGTCTTGAGGCAAAGAATTAAAAACTGCGAAGTAGAAGCAGGTGCAGACTGCGACACGTCTTCTCCTTCAGTTTCCATAATTACAGAATTTGTTTTAAAAATGGTTTCCCCGTTTCAAACTGCGCATACTATACCTTTCAACTGCAGCTTCTGCATTCTCAATCTCCATAAAATTGTCTTTTAGCTGCAGAAATGTGTATCCGTACCTGAAAATGTAAAACAAAATCAAATAGTTACTTGACTGAAAGAAATGTGACCACCACTGAGAAATATATAAAGATGCTCCATTATATGTATAGATAAGGAAATTTCAAATTCAATATCAGATTTAATGAACCCACCGGCAGATTATTACCATGAAACTAGTGGGTTGTTGTGGAAATGAAACTCGATAATTTGACGCCCTTCAGGAAGGCGAACTTGCTCTCGTCACCTGATCCTGGCCCATGTATGACTACTCCTCAAGTCATGGAGTCATCCAGCACAGAGGTGAGCCACTTAGCCCTTCGCATCCATGCTGACTCATCCACACTATAATCCCATTGTGTCTTTCTCTGCCTTGTCTATTTAAATGTCTGACTAAATGCATCTAATTCCACTACCATTTCAGGCAGCATGTTGCACTGTCTGTTCAAAGAAATATCCCTCAAATCCTCTTTAAATCTTCTTCCTTTTACTTTAAACATGTGCTCTCTTGTTTTGGATCCCTCTCCTATGGAAAAGGATTTTGGCTATCTAGGCTACCTGTGACTCTCATAATCTACCAGGGCACCCCTCAGCCTCTTTCAGTTCAGGGAAAATAGCCCCAGGCTATCTAATCTCTCCCAATATTGTAAATTCTCCAACCTAGGAGCAATATCCTGGTGACTCCCCTCTGCAGTATCCCCAGCACAATCACACCCTCCCTCCAGTGTGACAATCAGACTGGCACAAAACATGGTGTAGCAAAACAGCTGATGGGCTGAATGGCCTAATTCCACTCTTATTTCTTATGGCTTTTGAAAAATTGCAACGTAACATTCCAACTCTTATATTCCATGTCACAATCTACAAAGGCAAGTGTGCCATATGTTGTCTTCATCACCCGTGTTGCTACTTTCAGAGAACTATGTTCTCGGACCCTTTAGGTCTGTCTGTTCATCAACATTCCTTAGTGTTCTGCATAGATCTCACTTTGTGTAACTTCGCAAAATGCATCCTGACTTACACTTGTCAGAATTGAATTCCATCTGCTGAAGCTCCGCCCAATTTTCCCTCTGTAACAGCGGCAACTTTCCTTGCAATCCACAACTTCAATTTTTGCGTCATTCATAACTTCCTAAACTTCCAAGTCAGTAAAATATACTGTACATCAAAGAAAGGGTCCAGCACCACTCCCCATGTCACTGTTCACAAACCTCTGGTCACAAAAACGTCCTTTCACCAACCTCTGCCTCCTATCACCGTATCAATGTTGGAGTCAATTAGCCATTTCAACATGGATTCCATTAGCTAATACTAACCCCCATGCAGGCCCTTTCCAAATGATTTACTAAAGCCTATATAGACGAAATCTACTGCCCTGCTTCATCAATTGACTTCATTACCCTCTGAAAAACTCTACCAAATTACTGATACAGCATTTTCCCTGCACAAAGCCATGTTGATGATTGCCCCTCCCTTTCCAAATATTCATAAGTCCTATCCCACAGGACACAAGACGTGAAAGAAAAGATTCAAAAGATCAACATTGTCGCATGTACATTGAAACTGAGTGAAATGCGTCAGCTGTGGCAATGACCAAGACAGTCCGAATGTGTGCTGTGGGCCGCCCCCAAGTGTTGCCATGCTTCAAGTGCCAACGTAGCATGTCTAGAACTTACTAACCTTAACCCGTACGTCTTTGGAATGTGGGGGGAGCCCACACAGTCACGGGGAGAATGCGCAAGTTCCTTACAGTTAGCGGAAGGAACTGAATCAGAATCAGAAACCCGATTTCTAATCACCACTGCTACCTGTGCTGCACTCTCCATTACCTGTGCTGTCAATTCAGAGCACCGGTGAAGAATACATGACACGTTTGCCTTTGCACAGAATTTAAGAGTTGGGATGTTGCAATTTTTCAAAATGCTGGATAGGCCATAAGACATAGGAGTCGAATTAGGCATTTCAATCCATCCAATCAGAGTTGATTTATTTTTTCTCTCTTAACCCCATTCTCCTGCCTTCTCCCCATAACCTTTGACGTCCTGCCTAATCAAAAACCCATCGATCTCTGCCCTAACTGTACCCAATGATTTGGCCTCCAAAGTCGAAGACTTAGCCTACCCTGTTAATACCTCAGAATCTTCAGTCCCACTTCTGATTCTTCCAAATCCCAGCGAGTGTTGTCCAATCTTACTTTAACTTCGATGGACAACCCCTCAGCCCAGGAATGAATTTACATTGCATCAACACCTGAGCAAACATGTCAGACTTTCTTCAATAAGGTGTTTGGAATACAAAAGTCAGGAAGTTTTGATGAATTGCAAGGACCAATGGAAAGATTTAATTTTGGTTACCGTGAGTAATTTTGGTCTCTGCACTTGAAAAAGATACTTGCCTTGACATTAGTGAAGTGTGGAATTACTGGATTGATGCCTGGAATGAATGTCTGTATGATAAAGTGAATATTGGTCTGAAATCACTGGTGTTTAGAAAAGTAATAGATAACCCAGAGACAAACAAGATTCAGTGAGGGGGACAGGCAAGATGTGAAAATGATTATTGTATCATTTTGATTAAGATTGATAGATTTTGTGGGAATTAAGGAAATCATATAATTTGCAGATCAAATTGGAAGTCATTTTCTCAATGAATATCAGGGCGGGTGCAAGGAGCCACATGTCCTGTTCCTGCTTTAATTTATTAAGCTTAGCAAGCAGTTTAATAAAATGATTAACACGGAAGGAACAGTTAACTCTGTTGGCTACAGTAATGAATGAGGGTATGCAAGAGGTTTAACAAGGAAGGGCTGAAGGGTTAACTATAATGACAAGCAATTGGCAAGACTGGAGCGGTCTTTTGAAAGGAGACCAATGAAAGTTTTATTTTCTATAAAGTTGGGGAACCTAAATGAAAATTGGAAGGGCATTAGGGGGTTAATGGGTTCCTGTGGTGTTGTAAATTGCTACGGGCAACATCATGATCACACAACAATTTATAAAAGTTACATTTACATACCACATTTAAAAAGAAATAAGCAACCAAGCAAGTTAGAGCTTAAATAGACAAGAATGGAATGGATCCCCCTCCCAGCTACCTTTCCCTTCACCTGACTTCACATGTCACCTGCCAGATTGTACTTCTTCCTCTCCCTCACCACCTTATTCTGCCTTCTTCCCCACTTCCTCTCCAGTTCTGATGCAATATTTAAGTGTGCCGACACTGACCAAATCAAATGCTAATTTGTCACCGAGATTGAAAATCTGGCTGAATGGTGTCACAACAATAACCTCTCACTCAATGTCAGGAAGACCAAGATGATGATTATTGACTATAGGAGGAGGAAACTAGAGGACCATGAGCCAGTCCTCAGCGGAGAACCAGAGATGGAGAGTGTCAGCAACTTTAAATTCCTCAGTGTTATCATTTCAGAGGATCAGTCTTTGGTCCAGCACGTAAATGCTGTTATGAAGAAAGCACAGCAGTGCCTCTAACTTTCTTAGAAGTTTGCAAAGATTTGGCATGTCATCTAAAAGTCTGACAAACTTCTTTCCATGTGCAATGGGGAGTGATACTGACTGATTGCCTGCTATGGAAAGACCAATGCACTTGAAAGGAAAAACCTTCAAAAAGTAGTAGATACGGCCCAGCCAACCACTGAGCTTATCTGCATGGAGCACTGTTGCAGGAAAGTGGTATCCATCCTAAAGGACCCCACCACCTGAGCCATACAGCTGCCATCAGGAAGGTGGAACAGGAGCCTCAGGACCCACACCACCAGGTTCAGGAAGTTATTACCCCTCAACCATCAGGCTCCTGAACCAGAGGGGATAACTTCACTCACCTCATCAATGAACTGCTCTCACAACCTATGAACTCACTTTCAAGAACTCTTCATCTCATGTTATAATATTTATTGCTTATTTATTTGTTTTTATTTTATTTCATTTTGTATTTGCAGTTTGACGTCTTTTGCACACTAGTTGTTTATTGGTCTTGTTGGGTGTGATCTTTTCATTGATTTTATTGTGTTTTGTTGTATTTACTATGAATGCCCGCAAGAATATGAATCTCAGGGTTGAATATGGTGACATATGGACTTTGATAGGAACACATATCAAAGTTGCTGGTGAACGCAGCAGGCCAGGCAGCACCTCTAGGAAGAGGTACAGTCGACGTTTCAGGCCGAGACCCTTCATCAGGACTAACTGAAGGAAGAGCTAGTAAGAGATTCGAAAGTGGGAGGGGGAGGGGAGATCCAAAATCTCCCAGTGGCCACACATTTTAATTCCACATCCCATTCCCATTCTGATATGTCTATCCACGGCCTCCTCTACTGTAAAGATGAAACCACACTCAGGTTGGAGGAACAACACCTTATATTCCGTCTAGGTAGCCTCCAACCTGATGGCATGAGCATTGACTTCTCAAACTTCCACTAATGTCCCACCTCCCCCTCGTACCCCATCCGTTATTTATTTATATACACACATTCTTTCTCTCTCTCTCCTTTTTCTCCTTCTGTCCCTCTGACTATACCCCTTGCCCATCCTCTGGGTTCCCCCCCTCCCCCTTTTCCTTCTCCCTGGGCCTCCTGTCCCACGATCCTCTCATATCCCTTTTGCCAACCACCTGTCCAGCTCTTGGCTCCATCCTTCCCCCTCCTGTCTTCTCCTATCATTTTGGATCTCCCCCTCCCCCTCCCACTTTCAAATCTCTTACTAGCTCTTCCTTCAGTTAGTCCTGACGAAGGGTCTCGGCCTGAAACGTCAACTGTTCCTCTTCCTAGAGATGCTGCCTGGCCTGCTGCGTTCACCAGCAACTTTGATGTGTGTTGCTTGAATTTCCAACATCTGCAGAATTCCTCGTGTTTATGGACTTTGATAATACATTCCTTTCCATAGTTGCTGCCTGCCCTGTTCAGTTCCTCCAAAAACTTGAGTGTGTTACTCCAGATTTCCTGGATCTGCAGAATCTCGTGTTTAGAATGGAGACTGGAACAGGTACAGTATACATAAATGATTGGGATGAAAATGTAGGAGATCTGATTAGTAAGTTTGTAAATAGCAGAGCTTTAGATAGTGAGGAGGGTTGTCAAAGAGGTTCAATCAAAACAAGTGTGAGGTGTGGCACTTGGGTGGTCAAACTCATACAGTAAATGGCAGAACCCTTAGAAACACTCATGTTGGTGTGCAAGTCTTTATCTCCTTGAAAGTTGCAATGCAAGTAGATAGGGTGATAAGGAAGGGAGCACATTTGTCTTTATTAGCTGGGGTGTTGAGTATAAAGCCAGTATGGTTTCCTGAAAGGAAGATCCTGCCTGACAAACCTACTGCAATTCTTTGAGGAAATTACAAGGAAGGTAGACAAAGGAGATGCAGTAGACGTGGTGTCCTTGGATTTTCAGAAGGCCTTTGACAAGGTGCCGCATATGACACTGCTGAGCAAGATAAGAGCCCATGGAATTACAGGGAAGTTACTAGTGTGGGTGGAGCAACAGCTGATCAGCAGAAAACAAAGAGTGGGAATGAAGGGATCCTATTCTGGCTGGTTGCCGGTTACCAGTGGAGTTCCACAGGGGTCGGTGGTGGAACTGTTACTTTTTATGATGTACGTCAATGATTTGTGGCTATGTTATTAACTACGTTATTAAGGTATTTGCGGCTAAATTCGCCGAGGATACAAAGATAGGTGGAGGAGCGGATAGTGTTGAGGAAACAGAGAGGCTGCAGAGAGACATTGTGGGGCAAAGGTCCTATCATTCTATGGTTTAGAACTATAAGGATACGATGGTCAAAAGGCAGAGATAGCATGGAGTGAAGGAAAAGAGTGAGCAAGAGGAAGGAAGAGCAAGAAAGAGGAAGGAAGAGCAAGAAAGAGAAAGGAAAAAAGGAGGAAAGACAGAGGGAGGAGAGAAAGAGAGAAACATAGAAAAAGAAGAAAGCAGCTGAAAAGAGAATGGGGAAAAGGTATAAATTGAGAATGAGGGTGGGGAGAGGTGAGGGAAGGGAGGAGAAGGGGCTAGGGGATGAGGAAGGAGGTGGGAGATAGAAGGAAGGGGGGGATCGGGTAGAAAAAAAAACAAAAAGAGGGCTAAAGAGAGGCAGTGAGAGATGCAGATCCAAGTCAGAAAAAATGAGCAAGAGAACAAGGGGAAGATCTGGAGTGAGCAAGACAGGAAGTGAAAGATAACAGAGGGGAAGGAATAGGAAGGAAGGTAAGAAAGAGCAAGAAAACCAATGCAGACAGTAAACATGAGCAGGAGAATAGGAAAGAAAGATTGATGGTATAGCGGACAGTGAGGAAAGCTGACGAAGATTACACCAATACTAGATCAACTGGGAAATTGGGCCAGGAAATCATAAATGGAATTTAACCCAGAGAAGTATAAAGTGATGCAATTTGTAAAACAGGACAGGATATGTGAATGTGAATGACAGGGACCTGGGAAATGTTGTAGAACAAGCACATAGTTCCCTGTAACTGGTAACACAGGTAGACAAGAGTGAAGATGATGCATGACATTTTTGCCATCACCAGACAGAGCATTAAGAACAAGATTTGGAACATAACAAAACAGATGTACAAGACGTGGGCAAGATACTTAAAGAGTGTTACGTTCAATTCTCGCGGACTGATGATAAGAAGGACATGAATAAGCTAGTAAGGGTGCAGAAAAGATTCACAAGGATGTTTCCAAGACTGGAAGGTTTGAGTTATAAGGAGAGACTGGATAGGCAGGGAAAAAGGTGGTTTATAAAATCATGACAGGCATGAATTAGATGGATTGTTACAGTTTTTTTTCCCCCCCCACGTAGAGGCACCTTGGATGAGTTGGGCCGTAGGGGCCTGGTTCCCTGTTTTATGATTCTATCAATTTATGATCGGGTTTAAATGAAAATATATTTGAGAACCAGGATGACAGTCCAGTGGTATGGAATGTGGGCAACTAATAATTAAAAACAATTAATATTTCTTGGTCCCTTCAACAAGACTAAGACAACTGTGCTGTTCCAAAGAGTGTTAGGAGGTCATTCTTACCCTCGGCCACAAGACTATAATGAGCCAACCTATAGCCAGGGAAGTGATGACCCCTTCCTGTTAGACTGTTTAAGGTAACTTTTTTTTCCATTTATTCTTCTTACTTCTCTTCTAACATTTGGATATCTGTGAACTTGTAATGCTACTGTGACACTGTAATTTCCTTTGGGATCAATAAAGTATCTATCTAAGGAGATGTACTATTTTAGCATCTGATTTTGAAGAAACTATAGGTACCGGCAAATGCTCGGGGTTAACTGGCGACCTATCGGGGGGGGGGGGGGGAGTCTCGTACTCTCAGTCGCTTCACGCCACAGAAACTGTCATAAGCACCGGCCTAATGGGCCACAAGGCTCAGGACAGACTTTAACTTTAAATTTTGGGAATGCAGGAGACATGGTTAAGGGTGGCCTAGGTGTTGATGGCTATAAATTTCTAATAAGCAGCACAAGAGGGGCAACCCACCATCATCAGATACTTTATCCCACTGAAGGAACTTGGGGTGGCAAGGTGCAAACAACTCTCAATGTTTACAATTATAATGCCCATCAGTTTTTGGTTGAATTTGACTCGGAGAAAAATATGAACCTTTTTCACAAAATGTTTGGTTTTCTTCTCAGGCTAAGCAGTTTCAGTATTGACATAGTCAAGCAAAGCACATGATTAATCTTGATTCTATTAATTAAATATCTCAGAAATAGAAGATAAACTGGTAATTTGTGGAGCAGTGGTCTGTGAGATGGGGCAGTTCTCTGGAAAGCGTTGACCTGTGAATAACAAGTTTTAGAAATGGTAGGTGTCAGGAGTTTCATTTTCAGCAAAGGTCGAAAGTGTCATTTGTTCCAATTATTTGAACCTAATTTGTGGATTCTGAATACAGTCTGTGTGTAGCAAGTTCAATCATATATTAAACGGTAATTGCAGAATTAATTCACAAAGGTTTCCTTACAAAGAGCTCAGATATTCAAAAATGAACGTTCCACACAATTGCAGTCCGTGTTCTGCATCAGTGACAAGGAAAACTTGTGAATTCTCATCTTTTACACAATACCCCACCACCCTCCTTCCCACGCTGTTTATAATTGTGTTCAGTACCTCTTCACACCTTCCACCAGAGCAATCTCATCTGGTGAGGAGGAAATATAAACTGAGGACCTCCGACATTCCTGGTGCTGCTTTGGGTAATCAGTTTGGTCTTCCTTCTTAACCTGGACCGTGTGGCAAAGACAAAGTGCACGGAAAAACAGCTCCTCTCTTCCCTAGAAGTAAAACAACCACATTAATGATGGCCAACTAAATAGCAGTTGGACATGACCCCACTGGATATCAAAATATTCATTGAACACACCACAACGTTTGGAGAGACTCACTAAGTGTGCCATTCAGGAGCAAGCTACCAGCCCGGCTACTCTGTGACAATATTTCCATCTCCCAGGAAACAGCCACTGCTGTCAAGGTCACATTCATTAGACGTGCGCTGCTAGTGATGGGCCACTTTCAACCTTTGCAGTTTTTCTGGTGATGGTACCCCGGTGCTGCTGGACAGAGAGTTGTCTGGACGTGGAGCAAGACCACACGTAAAAGTAAATTGTAAGCTGGGAATCCTCCAGTAGGCCCCCTCAAAGTGCTGGGTATCAAGGGCATGACAGAATACAGTCTGTCCCGATTAAGATGACTTGTTCTTCAAATCCTGATCCTTGACAACTTGAGCCTGACCTTTCATTCAATATTTTCATATGGTTTGACCTATTGCTCTCCCAGTTACCCTCCCGAAACTTCGGATTTGGTCAGACTTTATTTCTTTTTTCTTACTTTACTCTCAATATGGGCTGCCCAGTCCCCCTTTCTTTTCTTATTTTTTTCTTTTTTATTAATTTTTGTTTATAGAGGATAGTGGGATTTTTTTTCCTATATATAAAATTATAAAAGTTTCTTCTTTTTTCTCTTTTTATGAAATGATAAGACCAGTATTTTATCTTTTATTATATACAAATAGATTAATACTATGCATGATCTCGATAATACTTATTTTACCTTTTATCGATATAGATATCTGAGATAATCCTGACCCGGATCTGGGCCGTACCCTCTAAATATCCGGACCTGCCTCTTGTTTTTTTTTTTTGCACTACCTTACTTTCCCTTTTCTAGTTATGATTTATAATTTAAATTTTTAATATTTACTATCGATTTGTACTCCAGGGAATGCGAATCGCAGAATCAAATATCACTGTGATGATTGTACGTTCTAGTATCAATTGTTTGGCAACAATAAAGTATAAAGTAAAGTAATCCTCCTCTTGTTTGTATATATGTACTTTTTAAAAAATTAATAAAAGATTGAGAAAAAAGACAACGTGAGCAGCATCTTGGATCTACCCCGCCTGCTGTTCCACACTACGTTACACTTTGCCTGTGTAGGCTGCTCCTTTTCACTCACTACTTTATAAGCACAAGACATTCTAGAAGAGGATGGAAATCTGGAGAACACACGAAATGCTGGAGGAACTCAACAGGTCAGGCAGCATCTATGGAGGGGAATAAACATTTAACATCTCCGGGTGAGTCTCTTCATCAGGGCTAGAAAGGAAGAAAGAAGCAGCCGGAAGAAGAAGGTGGGAGGAGGGGAGGGAGTACAGGCTGGGAGGTGACCGGTGAAGCCAGATGACAGGTGACAGGTGACAGGTGCTAAAGGTAAAGTACTGAAGAAAGAGGGATCTGATGGGAGAGGAGAGTGGACCATGGCTGAAAGGGAAGGAGGAGGTACACCAAAGGGAGGTGATGGAGATCCATTCTGACATCTGGAGACCAGGCAGTTCCCCAGTGGTGACCTCTCTACATGAAAGTGCTTCCCCTCTTGCATCATTTAACCAGGAGTCGTCCTCCCCATCTATAAACCCCTCAAAATCCCTCTGTCGTGTCACTCTTCAGTCATCTCCACTCCAGGTAAACCAAACCCAGCCCTTCTCATCGCTCCTCATGGTTGAAATGCAGACAACATTCGTACATTCTCCAGTGAATCGTGTCCTTCCTACTGTGCGGCAATGTGAGACGTTGCAACATTTGAAGGGACTGTAAAGTGACAGTTGCTCAAAGGTCACAGATTTCCCAAAATGTACTGAAGAGTACACAACTCTGACACTGAGCCTGGCCAGAAGGGAAGCGGGGGGTGGGGAGAGAAGAGGTGAGCTGTAGTAACAGGGGATTCATTGATAGGGGAACAGAAAGGAGGTTCTGTGGATGAGAACTTTACTCCTGGATACCAGGGAGATGTTAGGGCTATCTCAGATCTCAGAACAAATTTAAAGGTCAGTGAGCCTAACATTAGTAGTGGGAAAGTTATTGAAAGGTATTCTAAGGGACTGTTTATAGAAGCATTGGGATAGACAAGGACTGATTAGAGATAGTCAACATGGCTTTTGTGTATGGTAGGTCCTGTTTAACCAATCTTAAGAGTTTTCCGAGGAAGTTACCAGGAAATTTGATGAAGTCAAGGGAGTGGATTTTGTCCATTTGGACTTTAGCAATTTCTTTGACAAGGTCCTGCATGGGAGGTTGGTCAAGAAGGTTCAGTCGCTCGGCATTCATTGAGGTATTACATTGGATTAGACATTGGCTTTGCGGGAGAAGCCAGAGAGTGGTAGTAGATGGTTACCTCTCTGGCTGCAGGACTGTGACTAATGGTGTGCTGCAGGGATCAGTGCTGGCTCTGTTGTGTTATCTGAATGACAATATGGTACAATGGACCAGCAAATTTGTGGATGACATCAAGTTTAGGAGTGTAATGGACAGCGTAATACGCTATCAAAGCTTGCAGCAGGATCTGGACTAGCTGGGGAAATAGGCTGAAAAATAGTAGATGGAATTGAATGCAGACAAATGTGAGGTGTTGCACTTTGGGAGGACTGACCAGGGAGGGTCTGACATAGTGAGCCAGTGGTAAAGCACCAAGGAGTCCACAAACAAAGGGATCTGGGAATACAGATCCATAATTCCTTGAAAGTGGCATCACAGGCTTTTAGGGTCATTAAGAAAGCTTCTGGCCACTGGACTTCATAAATCAGGAGTTGGATGTTATGGTATAATTGTATAAGATGTTGATGAGGCCTAATTTGGAGTATTGTGTGCAGTTTTGTCACCTACTGATGGAAAGATGTAAATAAGATTGAAAGAGGGTAGAGAAAATTTACAGGTATTTTACCAGGACCTGAACACTTGAGTTATATGGAAAGGTGCGGATGTTGGGGCTTCATTCTCTAGAACATAGAAGAGCGAAGGAATACAAAATTATAGGTATATGTAGCAGGCTTTTTCCACTGAGGTCGGGTGGGACTACAACCAGAGGTCATAGGTTACAGGGAAAAAGTGAAGTGCTCAAGGGGAACTTCACTCAGAGGGTAGTGAGAGTGTGGAGCAAGCTGCCAGCGGAAGAGGTGGGCGTGGGTTTGAGTTCAACAATTAAGAGAAATATGGGAGATGAATGGGAGTGATCAGGAGTGCTACGGTCCAGGTGCAGGTCATGGGAATAGGCAGATTCATGGCTCACAATGGACAAGATGGGCCAAAGAGCCTCTTTCTGTGCTGTAGTGTTCCATGACTCCAAGAATCAGGACTTGGGTTGATTTATTTTTTTATTCTTTATGTAGCAATACCACCCTGAACAGGCCCTTCCAGACCGAAGAGCCACGTCACCCAGCAACTCACCTATTCAACCCTAGCCTAATCAAAGGACTATTTACAACGACCAATTAATCTACTAACTGGTACGTCTTTGGACTGTGGGAGAAAACCAGAGCACCTGGAGGGAACCCACGTGGTCACGAGGAGAACATTCAGACGCCGCCAGAATTGAACTCTGATCTCCAATACCCCGAGTTGTAATAGCATCACACTAACCACTTTGCTACCATGGTGCCTATTGTAATAGCTGACATGTATAGTGGTCACTCAAGTATCAGTCAGAGTTTGGAGCTTTGAAGGGTATCAAAAGGTACAAGGTTTTTTCCCATGATGTGCTCCCAGAGTACATGGTGCACTCAGATACTATGAATAGGTTCAAGAGGCATTTACACAGACACACGAGTAGACACAGCATTCTTAGCAGTGTGGAGAAACAGAGGGATCTTAGGGTCCACATCCACAGATCCCTCAGCTACTGAGCAAGTTAGGTGTACGGGATGATGAGAGGGATTGATTGTGTGGATAGTCAGAGGCTTTTTCCCAGGGCTGAATTGGCTAACATGAGAGGGCACAGTTTTAAAGTGCTTGGAAGTAGGAACAGAGGAGACGTCAGGGGTAAGTTTTATTTAATCCAGAGAGTGGTGAGTGCGTGGAATGGGGTGCTGGCAACAGTGGTGATACAATAGGGTCTTTTAAGAGACTCCTGGATGGGTACATGGAGCTTAGAAAAATAGAGGGCCATGGGTAACCCTGGGTAATTTCTAAAGTACATGTTCAGCACAGCATTGTGGGCCGAAGGGCCTGTATTGTGCTCGGGGTTTTCTATGTTTCTAAGTTGATAGGGTTGTTCAGAAGGTGCACGGTGTGATAGCCTTCATTAGTCAAGGGATTGAGTTCAAGGGTCACAAGGTAATGCTGCAGCTCTCTAAAACCTTGGTTACACCACACTTGGAATACTGTGCTCATTTCCGGTCATCTCATTACAGAAAGGATGTGGAAGCTTAGGAGAAAGTGCAGAGGTGATTTACCAGGATGCTGCCTGGATTAGAGAGCCTGTCTTATGAGAAAGTGAGCAAGCTAGGGCTTTTACCTTCAGAGTGAAGGAGGTTAAGAGGTGACTTGATAGAGGTCTTCAAGATGATAAGAGACAAGTTCGAGGTGGACAGCCAGATACTTTTTCCCCAGGGCAGAAAAGGCTAACGGGGGGGGGGGGGGCAAAATTTTAAGGTGATTGAAGTATGGGGGGGCAGGGTATCAGTGGTAACTTTAAAAATAAAATGCAGAGTGATGAGTGATGGACGTCTGGAGCACACAGCCAGGGCTGGTGGTAGGGGCAGATATGCTGGGGACATTATAGAGGATCTGATGACAGAAAAATGGAGGGTTATGTCAGAGGGAATGGGTTAAATTGATCTTAGAGTAGGTTGAAAGGTTGGAAGGACATTGTGGGCTGAAGCATCTGCACTCTGCTGTAATATTCAAACACCGAAGATGCAGGTCAGCAGGATTAGTGTACGTGTGAAAAGGGGCTCATTGGATCTCATGAACCAAAGGGATCATTCTTGTTAACACAACTCTATGACCTTGGTACAAGTCGTATGGAAGTTCAAAGATGATTTTTTTTAAAACTTGTTACACAGGCAGCATACTAATTAGTGAATTGATAGTAGATTTCAGGAGCAATTGACCATAAACTGACTGATGGAATAAGCAGACACGTTATCATCGATAAGCACTATTGTTCCCTCAAGGACATACAGCAGTAGGTTTATTTTAAGTCGTCCTAATTTGAGCAATATTCACAGTGCATTCTGTACTCCTGTTTTGGGCTGAGTTCCTGACAAACACCGAATTTAAAGGGCCCAGAGGTAATTTCTTCCTCTGGGCCAACTGGATTTGCTGCACTGCCCCCTTGTGGTACACTCTGCAATCAGCAGAAACTGTAGTGATTCCAGGGGGGGGGGGTACAAAATTCCAGTTAGTCAAAGAGTAATACAGCACAGAAGCAGGCTCTTCAGGCTCATCATCCATGCCCATCTAAGTTAGTTCCACTTGCCTGCTTTTGGCCCATATGCCGAAATGCTTCCTATCCATATAACTGTTTAAGTGCCTTTTAAATATGTTATTGTGCCCACCTCAACTACTTCCTCTGCCAGCACATTCCATGTAGACACTACTCTCTGCATGAAGATATTGTCCCTCACCTTAAAACAATGCCCTCTTGTTTTTGATTCCCATTCCTGGTTATCATTCTAATCTGCGACGTTCATGATCTTAGCTTCCTCTATAAGGTTACCCGTTAGTGGAATCACAGGCAAGCAGGAAAGGATGCAAAAATGGAGGTTGCCAGGACTCAAGGTTCAGAGTTGTAGGGAGAGATTTGGAAGGCATAGATCAGCTGGGCCAAAGAATCAGTCTCTGAGATGTGACTGGTGTCATAAAGCCACACATCCATAAATTATTCTTATTAATCAGACACTTTCCATAAATGCATGCTGATTTGAGCAAATCCCACTTTTAAATGTTTTGTTCTTTATTTGCTTATCATGTTTGCAAGTGTTTCTTTCTTTTAAATATGTAATGAGGAAGCTTGGGATCATCAGCATTTCTGACGGTTTATGTGCTACCACTAAGCAGCCTCTGAGAGCACAGATATGAAATAATGCAGCCATGTAGACTTATTTTCATAAGTGTCGATCTTGCCATATTCAATTAATTACTCTGCTGCTTTGTGATCAGCAGATGCTTTATCGCCACAAATTTAATGTCGTGCCTTTTCTTAAACTTCTACAACCAGCCTGCTGAGTACCTTTAATTGTCAGTTCATCGTGATAGATCTTTGCTTGCTTGATAATCAACATACCATTCAGTGCCACATATTCACTCCAGCAGTGTCAAATCCACTTTCAATACACGATCGAGATCTTCATTTTTCACTTGATGCACTGTTTTGCTGTTTTTCGTTAATTTCTGGATTGTGAGGTCGCTTGTCAGCACTGTGTGGGACACACAGATCTGTGCACCTCCTGGGGACCTTTCCACCACCTTGTGGAATTTGCCATCTGTGACATCATGCCAGCGCTCAAAAACAATTGACTTCAGAAGTTTTCGGATTTTGGAATTTCAGATTGGGGTACTCAAGCTGGAGCAGTTTATAAAATTGTGAGAAGCATAGACAGGGTGGGAAACAGAATGTGAATCTTTCTCCCCCAGGGTAAAACTGTCGAATAGTAGAGGCCATGGTGATACAGACACACACACAGGTGCCATAGTGCTGCTGGAAGCAGACAATAACAGTATTTGACAGGTATCTATAGTCACACATATGCAGGGAATGAAGGGGTATGGGCATTATATAGACAGATGGGACAAGTTTAATTTGGCATCTTTGTAGGCACAGACGTCATAGGCAAAGGACTTCTTTCTGTACTGCTGAGAGTTTGAAATCTGGAGCAGTGCTTGAGGGGTATAAGGCAGACGTTCACTGCATTTAATTAATATTTTAGGTAATTAATTGAAACCACAGCAGGGGACTGGAAATAGGATGAGTGGAGATGGGTATCTGATGGGTGGAAAAGCACAGTGGGCTTCAGAGCACATTTCCATGCTATATGACTTCTCCATGAAAGAACAAAAGATGGGTTGATAAGTCTCCAGGGTTTGATCAGGTACACCTATAAACACTGAGAAACTCGAGAAGAAATTTCAGATGATATATGCATCTTTGTTAGTGACAGATGAGCTGGCCGCAGACTGGAGAGTGGCTAATGCGTGCATTTATTCAAGGGCTACAAAGAGTACCCTGAGAACCATAGATCAGTAAGCCTACTAGAGCTGATTCTAAGGGATGAGGGAAACAAGCATTTGGAAGGACAGGTTGATTAAGGATAGCCTCCCCAGCAGAGGATATCTTCAAAACACCATGATGCCATTAAAAAGGGAGAAGATGGTGGCGTGACACATCTTGCAGCGGCCACTCCGGTGAATGATATCTGTTATCTGTCAAGTAGGGTGCCGTGCACAATCCTGATTTGATGGAGACGGACATGAGAGCACGGAGGAACATCTGTGAAACTTCTGAAATGCCCGCTTCGCTGCAGCTGCTACTGTGTGATACAGAATCTCTGGAGGGGAAGGCCCCGAGTCCTCAGCTTTGCTTGTTACTCGGCGGCCGGGGCAGGGTCGAAGTGCTCGGCAGAGATGGCGTTCGGTACTCGGTGTCAGAGGGCTGGTCGGAGGCTTGAAGTTTTCGGACGGACTCAGAGTCCGCTGCAGTCAGGTGCTTCCAATGCATCGGCAAGTTTGCGGCGCTTGGCGTTCATGGCAGGGAGAGTTTCTCCCTTCTACCGTCTGCGTGAGATGATGGGGCTATCGGGACTTCAGACTTTTCTTTACCATGCCCATGGTCTGCTCTTTATCAAATTACGGTATTGCTTTGCACTGTTATAACTACATGTTATAATTATGTGGTTTTGTCAGTTTTAGTCTTGGTTTGTCCTGTGTTTCTGTGATATCTTTCTGGAGGATCATTGTATCATTTTTTAATGCATGCATTTCTAAATGACAATAAACGAGGACTGAGTGTCCTCATAATCTAATCTAATCCAATAGTGGCATCCATCATTAAGAATGCACCCCCCCCCACATCACCCAGGACCACCAAGGAGATCATACAGAAGCCTGAAGAGAGACACTCAGCATTTCAGGAACAGTTTCTTCCCCTCTGCTATCAGATTTCTGAATGGACAATTAATCCATGAACAGTACCACACTCACTTCCCTTCTTCCATGCTTTCTGCTCTACTTATTTAATTTATTTTGTTATATACATCTGCCTTATAAAAGCATTCAGCTCCCAGCCCTTTGTCACCACAAATGAGTATTACAACCAGGGATTTTGATCAACTTAACTAGGAATTCTTGTGAATCATATGCTCCTTTATTTCCCCCCACAATAGAGCCCAAAAAGCAGGGAAAACTGTAAAGCATGAAAAGGTAAATATTCAGAAACTGAGGTGTCAGCAGTTCAAAAGCAGTCATCCCCTCTGTTCAGTATTTAGCTGAACCACCTCTCACAGCTATTGTAGCAGGAAGTCGTTTTGGATAAAAGTCTTTATTAGCTTTGCCCATTTCTCCTTGTAAAACTGATCAAGCTGTGCCGGGTTAGTTGCTGCAAGTTCGATTCACTGCTTTACTGGTGGACAGCAGGGGAGCTGCGTGGCTTTGTACAAAGAATGAGGCCTCAAGCCATGGCATTGCCTGTTTGAGGAGAATGGAATATGCAGCCTAATGGCGGAGCGCAAACCCACGGTCAGCTCCATTACTCGCATCGAGCAAGACTGAAATCAACGAGGATGAGAGCAGAAGGGCGAGCGGGAGTTCAGCGCGGTCTGCCTGCATTTGAGAGCAGGAGTCTTGGGTCTGGGGCAAGGTTTGATCAGTGTGGTCTGTGGATTGGACTTGCTTTTAAGAGGATTCTGTGCATCTTGTTGTGTGTTTCTGGTTACTCTTTGTTGCTATTTTGCACAATTTTAATAGGGGTACTGTACTTTAATGTGGACTGGCTCAGTAGTAAACAAGCCACACAGCGCTAAATTAAACCGAACATTTATTCTAAGACCGTTCCAAGGACTCAGCAGCTTGATATTTAATATGCTGTGTGGTATTCACTAGTTTTTTGCTGTCTGTGTGATTTGTTCTTGTTTGTGTGTTGAGTACTTAATATTTTTTGAATGGGTTCCATGGTGTTTGTTTCATGGCTGTCTTTGAGAGGACAAATCTCAGGGTTGTATACTGCATACGTACTGTGATAATAAATGTAAATCTCTGACTTTTACAGGAGAAGGGGCAGAGTTGGTGCACTCCACCAGAGATGCTGTGGCGCAGACTCCAAGCTGGAGCTGGTGCTGCTCTCCAGAATTCGCTCGGCAGATGACAAGCCATACTGTCTTCCACTGCAGACTGCACACCATTCACAAACTCAGGGTCCTGGGCTACTCTTTTTTTTTAAATGTGACTTATTTTACTGTCATCTTGTACATGTGCTTGCTATCTTATACATGTTACGTGTGCCTGGTGCTGCGTGTGACTGTTGGTACTGCGCTTTGCACCTTGACCCTGAATAACGCCGTTTCATTTGGCTGCGTTCAGGGGTATTCATGTATGGTTGAATAATGAAACTTGAACTTAGTTGGGGAGCAGTGGTGGACAGCAGTCTTGAGGTCTTGCTAGAGATGTTCAATCTGGTTAGGGTCAGAACTGAATGGGCCACTCAAGGACATCAATCTTCTTCGACTGAAGCCGCTCCATGGATGCCTGGCAGAGTGCTTTGGGCTGTTGTTCTCTTGAAAGACAAACTTCCTCCCCAGTTTAAGCTTTCTGGCAGAGGCTGGCAGGTTTGTATCCCGGATCTCTCGATTTAGCAGCATTCATCTTCCCATCAATCCTGACCAGATTTCAAGACCCTGGTGTTGAAAAGCTTCCCATCGCATAACACTACCTCCACTTTACAGTAGGGACGGTATTACCTCCTTGATGTGCAATATTAGATTTACGCTACATCTACCACTTCGTGTTGAGGTCAGAAAGTTACACTTTATCCAAGCACAAGATTTTTTCCCACACCTTTACAGCATCTTCTAAGTGATGCTTTGTAAAGTCTTTACAGGAAAGGATATGCCATTTTTTAATCCAGGGCTTCTTCCTTGCCACTCTTCCATAAAAACCGTCTTTGCGCAAGGCCTTCGAGATTGCAAAGCCATGGAGTTCATCTCCAGTTGCAGGCACTGACATCTACTGCTCACTCAGCGAGACTGTTGCTGTCACAGTCACCTCTCTTACAAATGCATTCTTCTCTGGTCACTAGCTTTAGAGGAGCAGCCTGACCTATACAATATGCTTGTGGTTTCATATTTCTTTTCCACTTTTTCATGATGGACTGCACTGAGTTCCAAGGCATGTTCACGAGCTTTGATATCTTGTATCCTTCCCCAGGTTCGTGCTTTGAATCATTCCCCGGCTGAATGCTCTGTTGTCTTCATTTTCATTTGGTCTGTTGAAAATCTACCATACTGTCGGACCTTCGAGAGAGGAGGTATTTGTTCAGATGATCATCTGGTTTTCTATATCAACAAACTGGGTGAGTTGATAAAGTAATATAGAGTATTTCACCTGAAGGAATTTAGCATCATAATTACAAAGGGGATAAATACTTTTTAAGCCTCAATGTTGGCTTTTAATTTTTAGTAAATTGTTGACAGGTTTTGGACTTCTTTTAATCTGACCTGATGCACAGTGTTTTGTGGATTAGCTCAAAATCCCACTGCAATATTTTTTAAATTTAGAAAATGAGACAGTAAAATGTGGAAATAGTTGTGGGGATGAATACCTTTTCAAGCATTGCATACTTAATTAAAATTCTATAAATTTGAATATGTATTGCACTGTACTGCTGCCACAAAACAAGTTTCACTGCATATGCCAGTGATATTAAACCACATTGTAATTCTGAACACTGCTCCAATGTAATAAGAGCTAGAGGTATTCCCAAGGGAAAATTGCTAAGGTAGAGCACTTGAATATGAACAGAGATAGAAATATGAACCCACGTAACTCAAAGGAAACAGAATGCCCAAATGGAGGAGACCAACTACATATCCATTAGCATCACAAAATTGAAGGATAATGGGCTAGAAATTGACATAGAAAATAGGTGCAGGAGTAGGCCATTCGGCCCTTTGAGCCTGCACCGCCATTCAGTATGATCATGGCTGATCATCCAACTCAGAACCCTGTACCAGCCTTCCCTCCATACCCCCTGATCCCTTTAGCCACAAGGGCCATATCTAACTCCCTCTTAAATATAGCCAATGAACTGGCCTCAGCTGTTGCAGAGAATTCCACAGATTCACCACTCTCTGTGTGAAGAAGTTTTTCCTTATCTCGGTCCTAAAAGGCTTCCCCTTTATCCTTAAACTGTGACCCCTCGTTCTGAACGTCCCCAACATCAGAACAATCTTCCTGCATCTAGCCTGTCCAATCCCTTTAGAATTTTATACGTTTCAATCAGATCCCCCCTCAATCTTCTAAATTCCGGCGAGTATAAGCCTAGTTGATCCAGTCTTTCATCATATGAAAGTCCTGCCATCCCAGGAATCAATCTGGTGAATCTTCTTTGTACTCCTTCTATGGCAAAGATGTCTTTCCTCAGATTAGGGGACCAAAACTGCGCACAATACTGAAGATAAAGAATCAAAAGCAACATTTAGCTTTTGTTTTTCTGCAGTTCAATGATACTCCAGAGAAACTGCAATTCAATAGCTCAGTGTTGTCCTTGGGTCAGTTTCTTACCTGATCCACTAATGCAACAGGTGCATCAATAAAATCAATTGCTGCGTCGCTGTAGAAGCTCTGGCCATTGGACAGAGACTGAGACACGTGCACGTGGCCATCAATACAGCACTCGATAAACTCCATGTTATTCTCCGTCAAGGTTCCAGTTTTATCTGTGAAAACATATTCAACCTGTAATAGAAACAAAACAAAAAACCATCAGGAATAGAAACCGTCATGAAGAGAGTCATTATCAAGCGACTAGTTTAGCACAGCACTGTATGAGATCTAGTACATGAACTATTTTTGTTTGATTCATTTCCAAGTTCCAATACTCAGGACAGGTTTTGTTGTAATTCCAAATTTAATCTCACTAAGGAAAAGATGTCTAGTGTCACACAAATATCATGTCAGAGGAGATTCTGAGAGATGGGTATTCTGATTGAAAACCCCAAACTACCTAGCCTCTCGAATGATCTACAGGTCATCCAGTTCGAGCTCCCTAAGGAATGCCATTTCTCAGAAGTATAGTCATCTCGGACACTAAAGGACTCATCGACTTCTCAAGAACACACCATCGCCCTGACTGCCATTCCCACTGCTCTGTCTAATAAGAATGAATGGAAACAAACTTACCAGAACCTCACCTTAACCTCCTCTCACTTCCTCCACTTCATGCAAAAGCCTCAGCTCTGATACTGGCCCAATCACAACAGCCACTCCATTTTTAAAAAAATTGGCTACAGCCAATTAACAACCATTAGCAAATGTAGCTCTTTTAGGTTGTTACTCACTGAAACTACACAAAAAATCCTGAGACTCTTTTCTAAAATCTCCTACTTCTCATTCCAAATCCCAGCTCCTACTTGCTGAAACACTTGTCAATCCTTCCAAAACATTAATTACTCAGGAATATTCAGATCCTGGTCTGTCATCTCGCAGCTGTTGGAACTTAATCATGATAGATGCAAAAACTTGCAGTTTGGGATGTGAGCGAGAGATCAGACACATTCACAGAATGAGGGGTACAAAGAAACCTAGAATTCCAAGTTCCCTAATTGTAACAATAATAGGACAGTAACAATGGTACAGCACAGTTACCTTCGGCCCTAGCCTACAAAGGCAAGAGCGAGATGTTATATTGCAACTTTAGGCCACATTTGGAGTGCTTCACTTTGGAGTGAAGGAGGATGAGAGGTGACTTAAGAATAGAATAGGCATCCGTTAGTCTCGCAAGACCATGGATTTGCACCTTGGAAGGTTTCCAGGGCGCAAGCCTGGGCAAGGTTGTATGGAAGACCAGCAGTTGCCCATGCTGCAAGTCTCCCCTCTCCACGCCACCGATGTTGTCCAAGGGAAGGGCATTAGGACCCATACAGCTTGGCACCGGTGTCGTCGCACAGCAATGTGTGGTTAAGTGCCTTGCTCAAGGACACACACGCTGCCTCAGCTGAAGGTCGAACTAGCGACCTTCAGATCACTAGACCGACGCCTTAACCACTTGGCCACGTGCCAGCACAGTGACTTGAGAGTTGTAGACAATGAGGCATAGGCAAAGTGGACAGCCAGCAACTTAATCCAAAAGGGAGACAATGGCTAACAAGCTAACAGTGGCTAATACTAGATGGCATAATTTTAATGCGATTGAAGGAAAGTGTGGCAGGAGGATTTTCATTGCATAGTACAGAGAGTGGCAGGAGCATGGAACACACTGCCTGGTGGGGAGGGTTGGACAGTATAGGCAGATACATTAATGACATTTGAAAGTCCTATACAACCATATTGGTGCAAGAAAAACGGACGGCTATATTGGAGAGAAGCCTTAAACTGATCTTGATGGCTAAAAGGTTGGCACATCGTGGGCCGAGGACCCATACTTTTCTCTACTGTTCTATCTTCTGTTGTACATGGCTCTGGCTGCCATATTATAGAAGGGATCTGATTGCCCCAGAGAGTTCAGAACAGCTTCACTAAAGGTGTTGCTTGGATTTTCAGAGGTGGTAGAACAAGATGCAATTACTATCTTAAAGCAGCATTTATAGACACTTAAATAGGCAAGGCATAGATGTGATGGGCGAAAAGGATCTATTCCAAAAAATGAATGACCATCTTTTAATGGATGTTAAAATCAGAGCCATTTCTCTCAATATGTGCCATCAACTCATTTGTGTTGTTATGAATGTTTTGTGCATTCAGATGAAGAGCTTGCCTGAAACTTCGATATTTAGCCAATTTCCTCCCTTAATCCCCATCTGTCACTGCTCTGTCACACAATCCATTCCTCATTCTAATCATCACTAACGATGTCACTACATTTGAAGTTTCCAAATGTTCTTACTTCAGCATCACACACACAAAACACATCTCATGTTCCACTTTACCAACTTTGCTTTGCCCACGTGAAAACAGCATTTTATCATAGCTGAATTTACAAGGGATGTAACATTTTGTGTGTCACATGTGGAGTTTGCAACAGCACAAGGCATAGAATTGATAGATTGAAGGATTGTAGATGTTGAATTCGGAACCAAAGCTCTACTGCAGAAACTCAACAGGTCAAGTCTCGCCATGGATAGAAAGGTATGCTCCACGTTTGGAATCAAGAGTTCAGGGCAGAGTGTGTCAAGCGTTGAGAGGGAAGTGTGAGACATGGAGTGGTAGGTGGCAGTGGAATCAGGCGAGGAGGTGAATGTTGTGCAGGTCTGAGTCAGCCTGGAGGGAGGAAGGGAAGGGAAGGAAAAAGAAGTCAGAAACAGAAAATGCTGGTGAGAAAGGACAGGCACAATTGCCCCTGTTTTCTGTACCACTAAGTTTTTCTTTTTGCATTTGGCCCATATCCAATATCTCAACACTGAACTGATTCCACAGCCCATGGAACTCACTTTCAAGGACTATACCACTTGGAGTACTGTGCTCAGTTCTGGTCACCTCACGACAGGACGGACGTGGAAACCATAGAAAGGGTGCAGAGGAGATTTACAAGAACTTTGCCTGGATTGGGGAGCATGTCTTATGAGAATAGGTTGAGTGAACTCGGCCTTTTCTCCTTGGAGCCATGGAGGATGAGAGGTGACCTGATAGAGGTGTACATGATGAGAGGCATTGATCATGTGGATAGTCAGAGGCTTTTTCCCAGGTCTGAAATGGCTAGCGCAAGAGGACACAGGTTTAAGCTGCTTGGAAGTAGGTTCAGAGGAGATGTCAGGGACAAGGTTTTTTTTTTAAATTGCAGAGAGTGGTGAGTGTGTGGAATGGGCTGCTGGCAATGGTGGTGGAGACAGATACAGTAGAGTCTTTTAAGAGACTCCTGGACAGGTATATTGAGCTCAGAAAAGTAGAGGGCTATGGGTAACCCTAGGTAATTTCTAAGGTAAGGACATGTCTGGCACAGCTTTGTGGGCCGAAGGGCCTGTATTGTGCTGTAGGCTTTCTATGTTTCTAACTTATGCTCTCAATATTGGTTATTTATTATTAGTTTTTTTGTATTTGCAGAGATTGTCTTCCTTTGCACATTGGTTGTCAGTGTTTGTAGGTTTTCCACTGATTCTATTGCACTTCTTTATTCTACAATGAATGCCTGCAAGAAAATTCATCTCAGGGTATATACACATACCTGCCCAAAAGTCCTTTAAGTGTTACAATTGTACCACCTGTGCCAGCCAGTTCATTCCATACACCCAGCATCCTGTGTGGAGAACTTTCTCCACAGGGTTCCTTTCAATCTTTCCCCTCTTACCATAAACCTACGCACTCTAGTTTTATACTCCTCTACAATGTGAGAAATACTGACCATTCTCCTTACTGATGCCCCTCATGTTCAATTTAAACTCCTGTGAAGTCATCCTTCAACTGTCCTTGCTGCAGGGATAATAATCCCAGCCTATCCAGTCACTCCTTGTAACTCAAAGCAACGTCCTTGTGAACGGTTTGGTAAATTATATTGGTAAATCAAAATCGGTTTATTATTGTCACACATACTGATTGACAAACTTTGTTTTGTATGCCAAGCACACACACACAGCTTGGAGGTAGAACAAAGGAAAACAATAACAGAGTGCAGAAGTGTTACAGTCACAGAGGAAGTCCCATAAAGGTAGCCAGTAAGGTGCAAGACCATATTGGGAATTACGAGATCAAGATCTGTTTTACTGTCCTAGAGAATCATTCAATAGTCTGATAACAATGGGATAGAGGTGGTCCTGAAGCCTGGTAGTATCTATCTTCATACTTCTATATCTCTTTATCTCTGTGGTGGGGCAGGGGAGGTAGTGGGAATATCTGGATTGGGAGGGGTCTTTGATCATGTTAAAGTGCAGATAGCGTACTACCTCTAGTTTACTCATATCCTTCCTGTAGTACGATGACCAGAATATTCAGGTACGGTCTCACATGTCATCCCAACACTCATACTCAAAAGTTATAGATGGAGAGTACAAGGTCAGAAATGAGAGATGATCACTGGAAAAGTCTGGAGCTGCTAAAGACAGAGGCCTATAAAAACCAATGGACTGAGGGAGGAGACCTCAATATTTTTGTTTGGCTGGGCTATTAAAGATTACAGGTAGATAATGAGATACAAATGGACCATGATACAACTGAAAGGTGAAACAGTGGGTTTCAAATTCATTTCTTTTACTAAGTGCAAGCCTAAAATGTAGTTCAATCTTAAACACAATAACTTCTATAAAAGAGCCAAAAGACAGTGGTCACATAAAGACGAGGTTACATAGATAGAACATAGAATAGTACAGCACAGTACAGGCCCTTCGGCCCACAATGTTGTGCCGACCCTCAAACCCTGCCTCCCATGTAACACCCCCCCCAACTTAGATTCCTCCATATACCTGGCCAGTAGTCTCTTAAACTTCACTAGTGTATCTGCCTCCACCACTGACTCAGGCAGTGCATTCCATGCACCAACCGCTCTCTGAGTAAAAAACCTTCCTCTAATATCCCCCTTGAACTTCCCACCCCTTACCTTAAAGCCATGTCCTCTTGTATTGAGCAGTGGTGCCCTGGGGAAGAGGCGCTGGCTATCCACTCTATCTATTCCTCTTAATATCTTGTACACCTCTACCATGTCTCCTCTAATCCTCCTTCTCTCCAAAGAGTAAAGCCCTAGCTCCCTTAATCTCTGATCATAATGTGTACTCTCTAAACCAGGCAGCATCCTAGTAAATCTCCTCTGTACCCTTTCCAATGCTTCCACATCCTTCCTATAGTGAGGCGACCAGAACTGGACACAGTACTCCAGGTGTGGCCTAATCAGAGTTTTATAGAGCTGCATCATTACATCGCGACTCTTAAACTCTATTCCTTGACTTATGAAAGCTAACACCCCACAACCTTTCTTAACAACCCTATCCAGATGCACTACGAATTGATGACAATTAGAGCTGACCACTATTGAACAGTGCTTGTTCATTCATTTTGAGGGGGGAGAAATTGCTAATAAATTCTAAAATGTATATTTAAACACAAAGTCTCAGTTACCTGGTTAGGCATGGTCAAAATAAAACATTACATCTGGGCCACAAAAATTATTCACTTTGTTCCCCTGGCTAATCCTGCAACAATGCATTTTTTTAAAAAATCAGAACAACTTTATGGATACTCTTATTATTCCTTTCTTAACATCACTGGATAATCCCCAAAACTATTTTTATTTAAATTTCTTCACAACTATTCCCCTCAAACTTTTCTAACCTTCTTCCCTAAACTGATCTCCCTCACACCTGAATCCTCAGTGCCTCCCAATTTCTGATTATTGCTTACTCATTCCTTTCCTTACAAATCAGCCCTCCTAAGATTTCCCAATAAGTGGGGAATGAACCATTCAACTGTTTTCAATGGAGAGGCCACAGCTGTAGCTTGCTGGCATTGTTCAATTTTGGACAATTTCTGGACTAAATCCAAACTTTCTGTCGCGAGCAAAACTTTTCACTGTATGTTTTTAAAAATGAACCAACCTGCCCTAATTCTTCATTCAGATCTGATGTGTTCACTGTTGGTCCCTCATAAACTTCTTCATCAAACATTTCCTCGTCCCAAGTAATGAAGTAGGAGCCCAAGAACTTCTGCATCTCCACAGTGACATACATGGAGACTGGAATGATGTAATTGAACAAAACCATGAAGGCCAGAAAATCTGTTAACGATGACAAGATCTAGAAAGAAACAGAAGAAAACTCTAATTTGCATTTATACTAATTTTTATATGCAAATTGTTTCAAACCCTAAGGCAGAGGGGCAGATTTATTTTGTGGGGAATGGAGTGATATGGGGTTAGCAAGAAAGGATAACAGCCAGACCTTTAAGCCTAATACTACTTTGAGATTTTGCTTTGGATGTTCCTATTTACAAGAATTGAGACAAATCCAGTTACTGCTCTCTGAGTCCACTCTCCAACAAAAGGATACCATTAATTGTGCTGTCAAGTGGCTCCCCAGAAGTTGCTTTCCAATAATCTTATTGCTAACGTCTGGCTTGAGTTTTACCAGGAATACTTAGCTCAATTGTTCAGTGCTTATCCAGGCATGGACAGATGTTGGCAAGCCAGAGAGCTACGCAACTTTTTATATTATTGGGTAGATGAACTTTGCAACTTCTTCCTTCTGTTATCTGTCCATACCATTGACTGCGGTCATTCATGTAGGAGGTTAATCTGATCTATTCGACAGCTCTGCTCTGGCCATTATATTTGTTTCTCTAGTTCAGCAAGCCAGGAGTCCCATACTGCCCTTTCACCAGGCTGACTCCACACTTGGGTTGCTCACTCCTCAGCCCTTCCACACTCTTCTGTGAATCAGACTGATCCCCCTGTTCTGATCACAATAATGATGAGGGAAATCCGGGCCACAGTACCATGTATTGCAGTGTTGTATGATTCAGCTGCTCATGAAGGCACACAGCACATCGTGAATGGGCAGCATAGTGGTTAGCATAATGCTTTACAGCTCCAACTGTAAGATAGGGGTTCAATTCCTATCACTGTCTGTAAGGAGTTTGCATGATTCCACTCCGCCCCCTCATGACCTTGTGGGTTTCCTCCGGGTGCTTTGGTTTCCTCCCACATTCCAAATGTATACAGTTAGGTGCAGAGAGTTGTGGGCACGCTATGTTGGCACTGGAACATGGCAACACTTGCGAACTTGAGAGTTGTATTGAGAGCATCCTGAGTAGCTGCATCACGGCCTGGTTCGGAAATTGTACCATCTCGGATCGTAAGACCCTGCAGCGGATAGCGAGGTCAGCTGAGAAGATCATCAGGGTCTCTCTTCCCGCCATCACAGACATTTACACCACACGCTGCATCCATAAAGCAAACAGCATTATGAAGGACCCCACATACCCCTCATAAACTCTTCTCCCTCCTGCCATTTGGAAAAGGGCACCGAAGCATTCGGGCTCTCATGACCAGACTATGTAACAGTTTCTTTCCCCCAAGCCATCAGACTCCTCAATACCCAGAGCCTGGACTGACACCAACCTACTGCCCTCTACTGTGCCTATTGTCTTGTTTATTATTTATTGTAGTGCCTACACTGTTTTGTGCACTTTATGCAGTCCTGGGTAGGTCTGTAGTCTAGGGTAGTTTTTGTGTTTTTTCTTACGTAGTTCAGTGTAGTTTTTGTATTGTTCATGTAGCACCATGGTCCTGGAAAACATTGTCTCGTTTTTACTATATTCTGTACCAGCAGTTATGGTTGAAATGACAATAAAAAGTGACTTGACTTGTCTTGCCCAGTGCGATCCTCACTAATTTGATTTTATGTAAATGGCACGTTTCACTGTATGTACAAAGGTAATCTGCATGGAAGAGCAGGTTTGAGCTGCCAAGTGCATTCTGAATCCACCCCATCACATACAACTACAGTACCACACAGCAAGGAGAGTGCTCTCTGTGCACAAATGCAACTTCGTTTTCACATGAACTCTGCAGTAGCCACCTTTACCAAAGCTGTCATGGACAGCTTTATCTGCTGCAGCCAGACTGCCAAAGAGTAGATCAAGCAGAATGACAGTTCATGACCTCAATACCCGCCACAGGACTTGGTGGTAGTTATACCCAGAACTATTCATCTAGCTAGATTGTTATCAAGTGGATCTTGATAAAACTGCTCATTTTACTGCAAGTTGTTCATGGAGAAGTCATAGTTGATAATAATTACAATGAAGTTTCCACATCTGACCAGATGACATGAGATTTCATCAGTCAATATGATGAAAACTGGAACTACATCTTCTCATTGTACGCCATTCTTGAGGGTAAAGGAGTTATTTGTTTGTATTTCTTTCTATGTCAGTTTACTGATTCAGTACTTACGTTGTGGTTTCCTCCACACCAGGGGTTCCTAATCTTTTTTAAACCATGGATCCCTACCATTAATAGAGGGGTATGTCAACCCCAGGTTGGGAACCCCTGCTCTACACTGAAGAAACCAATCCCAGATCCCTACTTTTAAAAATTCTCTATCAAGTACATGGGTTGGGGGGGGGGGAGAAGGGGGAAGAAACACTGAACTTTCAGCCACAACACACACCCCCCCCACCTTCCATCTCACTCCCACGATGACTTTCATCTTTGACTGCCTACATTAGTCCAACAATGCCCAAAATAAATATGAAAGCTTGCTAGAGTGGTCATCTTTGAAATGGAGTTTATTTCAAAGAAAAAACAATTTTTAAAAATGTTTCAGAACTATGTCCCCTAACACACTGTATTCCAAGGTGTGGTTCATGATGCAGCTGATTCACTCATCTGTTTCAGATCAGCATCAAGAGTATCAGTGATGTGCAAAATTCTGTACTTCTTATATTTCTGTCTGGATGTCACACAAAGTAGGTTTCATATTGTCATTTACCTTATTTTTCTGGCGTTCTGTCTGTGTTTTCTTGTTAAACCAAGGCTCATCTCTCATGGAATCACTCTGCCATACATACTTCAAGACTGTAGTTATCAAAGCTTTACTGATCAAAATGCACAGGTACACAATGAGGAATGCATTCATTGATCTGTTAAGAAAAGCAAAAATCATGCAGAACATCTGTCAGTTAGAATCACAGCCACTAAGCGAGCAGATACACAACCCACATCCTAATTATGACCTGAGGGGCACAGCTATTTTGTCACCTCATTGGCTTACTTTCAAACTCTGCCCACAAAGTAAATACAAATCCTTTCATCCCCTCCACTCCAGTATGACTAACAGTGCAGCACGGATATTTAGCACAAACAACTGGGAATATAGTAACTCATCCGTGAATTAATTACTAGGTCTCTTAAGAATTCTTTCACTGTTTGACTGTTACATCAGTCAATCTACTTGCCAGTTTCTCTTTCGAGCTCTTTCAGTATCAGTCACAGAGATAAGCAAAATGGCCCACCACATCCATGCTGATCAGTGGCACCCATCTGCATTAATTCCATCTTTCAGAACTGGACTTGGGTCGTTCAAGTGTTCGTCTAGACACCTCTCAAAAGCTGTAAGCTCTGTTTCAATTACACTCTCGGCAGTGCATTTTAGGAACTCCCTGGGCGAAAAAAGATCACCCAAAGATCCCATCAATACCTGAATCTATGTTTTCTAGCTTTATTCACCTCTGAAAAAGAGGATCATTTCCTGCTCCTACCTTATCTATACTGCTAATCATTTATACACCTCAATATCTCCTTGCTTGATCATCTCCATTGCAGGGAGAACAGACAGAGGCTCTCCCAACTCTGCATCAACTAAATCCCAGACTGACTCCTGCTGAATCTCCTCTACACGCTTTCCAGTGCTTTAATATCTTTCCAATAACAAGGTGACCAGAACAGCACATGGTGCTCCAACTGTGACCAAAGTCCTATCACATCCTCCTGCTCTTGTATTCCACAAGACATAGAAGCAGAATTACATTATTCAGCCCATCGAGTTTCTCTGCCATTCCATCACCGTTAATTTATTATCCTTCTCAAGTCCCTTCTCCTGCCATCTCTCAGGTTCTTTATTAGTCAGGCATCAAAGGTTACTGTCAACCTCCGCTTTAAATAAATTCAATGAATTGGCCTCCACAGCTGTCTGTGCCAATGAATTCCACAGATTCACTACAGGCCCTCTGGCTAAAGAAATTACTCATGGCTGTTCTAAATGGCTGACTCTCTATTCTGAGGCTGTGCCTCCTGGTCCTAGACTCTCACACTAGACGAAACATCCTCACCACATCTACTCTATCTAGGCCTTTCAATATTTGACCTATTTCAATGAGATTCCACTTCTCCCCGCACCCTCCCCCCCACACACTCATTCTTCAAATCTCCAGCAAGTACAGGCCCGAAGTATTCAAACACTCCTCACATGTTAACCCTTTCATTCCTGGGATCATCCTTGTGAAACTCCTCTGGACCTTTTCCCAATGCCAGCACATTTTTTTCCTCAGACAAGGTGCTCATAATTAATCACAACATTCCAAGTGTGATCTGACCGATGCCTTATAAAGCCTCAGCAATATATTCTTGCTCTTATATTCTAGTCCTCTCAAAATGAATGCAAACATTGCATTTGCCTTCCTTACCAGCAACCCAATCTCATGTTAAACTTTAAAGGAATCTTGCACAAGGACTCCCAAGTCCCTCTGCACCTCTGATTTTTGAATTTTCATCCTATTTGGAAAATAGTCCACTGCCCCACATTATATTCCATGTCTCTTCTTTCCCATTCCCCCCACTCTGTCCAAGTCCTTCTGCAGAATTCGCAGAACACTACCGGCCTCTTCACCCATCTTGGTACCATCTGCAAACCTGGTCACAAAGCTATCCATTCTGTCATCCAAATCATTGACATACAATGTAAAAAGTAGTCCCAACATCGACCCCTGCAAAACACTTGTAGTCACTGGAAGCCAGCATGAAAAGGCTCCCTTTATTACCACTCTGCCTCCTGCCAATCAGCCAATGCTTTACCCATGCTAATATCTTTCCTGTAAATCCATGGGCTCTTATCTTGCTAAGTAGTCTCATGTGCTGCACTTTGGCAAAGACGTTCTGGATGACTGCACTCACTTCTGCCCCTGACACTCTTGAGCTGTCGGCATACTCTTTGTGTCTTCCTCAGTGAAGACTGAGGCAAAGTACTTATTCAGTTTGTCCGTCATTTCTTCATCCCCAGTACTACAGCTCCAGCGTCGGTTACCAGTGGTTCGATATCTACTCTCTTTTACGCAGTATACTGTATATCTGAAAAAGCTTTAGGCATCCTCTAATATCATTGGCTAGCTGAGCTTCATATTTCATCTCTTCCTCTTTTAGTGCTTTTTTAAGTTGCCTTCTGTTGGTAAGAGCTTTCCAATCTCTGTATGGCCCACTAACTTTTGCTCTATTGTATGCCTTCTCTTTTGCTTTTATGTTGGCTTTGACTGCTCTTGTCAGTCACAGTTGTGTCATCTGCCTGTCAAATATTACTCCGGGAAGTATCTACCCTGTGCCTCCCAAAATACTCTCACAAACTCCGGCCATTACTGCTCTGCCGTCATCCCTGCTAGTGTCCCCTTCTAATCAACTTGGGCCAGCTCCTCTCTCATGCCTCCGTAATTCTCTTCACTTCACTGTAATACTGATACATCTGATGGTAGCTTCCCCCTCTCAAACTTCAGGGTGAATTGTACCGGTGACCCCTGTTTCCATCCAGGGGGTCGGTGTGGACATGGTGGAGGATTACAAATACCTGGGGATACGAATTGACAATAAACTGGACTGGTCAAAGAACACTGAGGCTGTCTACAAGAAGGGTCAGAGCCGTCTCTATTTCCTGAGGAGACTGAGGTCCTTTAACATCTGCCAGACGATGCTGAGGATGTTCTATGAGTCTGTGGTGGCTAGTGGTATCATGTTTGCTGTTGTGTGCTGGGGCAGCAGGCTGAGGGTAGCAGACACCAACAGAATCAACAAACTCATTCGTAAGGCCAGTGATGTGGGGATGGAACTGGACTCTCTCACGGTGGTGTCTGAAAAGAGGATGCTGTCTAAGTTGCATGCCATCTTGGACAATGTCTCCCATCCACTACATAATGTACTGTGTGGGCACAGGAGTACATTCAGCCAGAGATTCATTCCTCCGAGATGTAGCACAGAGCGTCATAGCAAGTCATTCCTGCCTGTGGCCATCAAACTTTACAACTCCTCCCTTAGAGGTTCAGACACCCTGAGCCAATAGGCTGGTCCTGGACTTATTTCATAATTTACTGGCATAATTTACATATTACTATTTAACTATTTATGGTTCTATTACTATTTATTATTTATGGTGCAACTGTTACGAAAACCAATTTCCCCCAGGATCAATAAAGTATGACTATGACTATTATAATAACTCAGACCTAAGGATTCCTTTACCTTAAGCTCCTTAATCAAATCCAGTTCATTACACAAAACTTAATCCAGAATAGCTGATCCCCCAGTGGGCTCAACCACAAGCTGTTCTTAAAAAAAAACCCATCTCGTAGGCATCCGACAAATTCCTTCACTTGGGATCCAGCACCAACCTCGTCTTCCCTAATCTACCTGCACACTGAAGGCCCCCATTGCTATCATAACATTGTACTTTCTATCTCCCGTTGTAATTTATATCCCACACCCTGGCTACTGTTCAGAGGCCTGAATATAATTACCATAAAACATAGAAGCAGAAATAGGCCATTTGGCCCATTGAGTCTGCTCCACCATTCAATCATGGCTAATTCTGCTTTTCCCCTCCTCAACCCTGGCCTTCTCCCCGTAACCTTTGATGCCATGTCTAATCAAGAACCTATCAATCTCTGCCTTAAATACATCTAACGACCTGGCCTCCACAGCTGCCTGTGGTAACAAATTCCACAAATTCACCACCCTCTGTCTAAAGAAATTTCTCTACATCTGTTTTAAATGGACACCCCTCACCCTGAGGCTGCGCCCTCTTGTCCTAGACTCCCCCACCACGGGAAACATCCTTTCGACATCTACTCTGTCTAAGCCTTTCAACATTCAAAAACTTTCAATGAGATGTCTCCCTCATGTTTCTAAATTCCAGCGAGCACAGACCTAGAGCCAAACATTCCTCGTATGATAACCCTTTCACTCCCAGAATCATCCTTGGGAACCTCCTCTGAACCCTCTCCAATGCCAGCACATCTTTTCTAGGATGAGGAGCCCAAAACTGTTCACAATACCCAAGGTGACACCTCACCTTGCCTCAGCATCACATCCTTGCTCTTGTATTCTCGAAATGAATGCCAACATGGCATTTGCCTTCCCCACCACTGACTCTACCTGCAAGTTAACCTTTAGGGTGCTCTGCTCAAGGACTCCCAAGTCCCTTTGCATCTCAAGGTTTTTGGATTTTCTCCCCATTTAGGAAATAGTCTGCACATTTATTTCTACTACCAAAGTGCATGACCATGCATTTTCCAACATTGCATTTCACTACCAGTGTCTTTTATCTTTTCATTTTCTTAACTCTATCCACAGGATTCTACATCTTCTGACTCTATGTCAGCTCTAAGGACTCGATCTCATTTTTTTCTAAACCAACAGAGGCACCCTAAATCCTCCGCCTACCTGCCTGTCCTTTTGATAAAATGTACATCCTTGGATGTTACGCCACCAGCTAAGATTAAGATCTATTTTCAGCCACAACTCAGTGATGCCCAGAACGTTATACCTGCCAATTTTTAAACTATTACAAGATCTGCCTTACTCCATATACTGCATGCATTCCAAGACAACTCCTTCTATCCTGTATTCAATACCCTTTTTGATTTTGCCCCCACGTTACACTTCAAGTCACCCCACTGATTGCAATGTTGTCCTATCATTTGCCTGTCCTACATCACAGTCTCACTACACACCGTACCAGCTGCTTGATCTTCAGCCCCATCACTCTTGTTCCCATCTTGCAGCCAAATTATTTTAGAATCTCCCCAACAGCTTGAGCAAACCCACCTCAAGGACACTGGTCCCACTCGGTTCCTGGTAAAACCTATAGTTTTTGTACCGGTCATACCTTCTGCAGAAGGGATCCCGATGATCCAGAAGCTGAAACCCTGCCCCCTGCATCAGATGCTCACTCATTCATCTTCACCTTCACTCCAGTCCTGTTTTGACTAGCCTGTGGCACTGGGAGTAATATCTGTATTACTCCTGAGGTGGTCCTGCTCTGCAGCCTCTTCCCCAACTCCTGTTACTCACTGCACAGGACTTTTTCCCCTTTTCTATTTACATCTTTGGTGCTGATCTGCACTGTGGCCTCTGGCTTCTGACACTCGCTTCTGCAGCCGCTCCGAGACGTCCTTGACCTTAACACTTGGGAGGCAACACACCACCTTGGCATCTTTCTCACAGCCACAGAAACTCCTGTCCGTCCCCCGAGCTGTCGAGTTGCCCATCACTCTTGCACTACCTGTCTTTATCATTCCCCGCTGAGCCTCAGAGCCAGCAGCAGTGCCACTGGCCTAACTGCTGCTGCTGTGCCCCACAGGACATCCACCCCAGCAGTATCCAAAGCAGGGGAATGTCCACACTGCACTGACCACTTCCTCCCTTTACTTCTCCTGGTGGTCACCCGTCTACTGTCTGAAGCCTGCTCTCATGGCGTGAGCTCCTCTGTAAAAATCTCACCCATGAGGTTTTCAGCCTCCCTGATGCTCCTGGGTATATCCAGCTCCATCTCCTTGACATGGTCAGTCGGGAGCTAAAGTTGGTGCACTTCCAGCAGATGTCGTCATCAAGGAGATCGTTAGGTACCCCGAAATCCCACATCTTACAGGGGGGAGCATCCTGCTGCCTTAACTACCATCCTGCCTACACCTGTTATACCTTTAGCTTAAACCCCTTAAGCTCAAGTTCTGCAATTGACTGTACGAATCGAAAAGGCTCAGCACTTGTAACTTCCTCCTGTTCTAACTGAAGCTTGTTGAGCCAACTGGAACACTATCCCACTCCGCTTACAACTCTCTTTTTATTGGCTTAAATAAGACTCACTCCCAAAGAGACTTGCAGTTTTCAAATGGCCCCAGCCCAGCAAGATGTCGGTCTCTCACTCCGTACTTCAAACACCAGCATCCCATATCCCTTTTTAACCATGTTATCTACCTGTGCCAGCACTTAAGGACTTTGAATTTGCACACCAAGATCCCTCTGGCCCTCAGTACTCGTTAAGACTTTACCATTCATGGTGCACCTCCTTGGTTCATTAGTAATCCCAAGATGCTCCTAACAGACGGGGCCAAGGAACTGGAGCTGTAGCTGGATGGCCATCAGCTTATTCAGGAGAGTGCGGTGACAGACAGGAGCCACAGGGAGGTATCACACCCAAGTTGGAGGAGGCAGGTAGCTGGGTGACTGTCAGGAGACAGAGAGAGAGGGAATAACAGACAGAGTCCCCCTGTGGCTGGTCCCCTCAGTAGAAGGTATGCCACTACGGATATTGGGTTTTTTTGGGGTGGGGGGGGTAAAGAAGAACAATCCACCAAGGGATAACACAGGAACCCCAGGTCTCTGGCACTATGGGCCAGAAGGGAAGGAGGATAGAAGAGGAGAGTGGTGGTAGGAGATTCAATAGTTATGGGAACAGACAGGAGATTTTGTGGGTGTGAAAGAGACCCCTGGATGACATGTCGCCCCCCAGATGCCAGGATCATCTTGGATCAGGTCCACAGCATCCTTAAGGATGAGCAGTTATGGTACACATTGGTACCAATGACATAGGTAGGAAGAGGGATGCAGCCCTGAAGGGAGAATACAGGGAGTTAGGTAGGAAGCTGAAAAACAAGACCTCAAGGATAGTGATCTCTGTGCCATGCACCAGTGAGGGCAAGAATATGAATAATATGACAGTTGAATGTGTGGCTGAAGAATTGATGTAGGGATCAGTTGTGAACAGCCTGGTTCAGAGACCCTCTAGGTCACAGGTTCCCAACTATTTTTAATGCCGTTATCCAAGGGGGTTCCCAAACCTCGCATCAACACAATAGAGATGAAACAGTCAGTACGGAGTGTTATGATTACCTCCTCACAAGGAGATACTGCAACAGAACAATGGTCATACCTTCGTGACACCATCCACGAATCAGCACTCTCTATCTTTGGAAGAAAGACCACAAACACCAGTGACTGGTTTGAAGCAAAGTCCAACATCATGACTCCTGTCACCGAAGCCAAGCGTGCAGCTCTCACAGAGTACAAGCGCTCACTATCCGACCAAACATTCCAGGCACTTCGAGCTACTAGAAGCAAAGTGCAACAGACTGCAAGACAGTGCACAATGGCTACTGGCTCCAGCTCAGTGAGGACATTCAGACAGCAGCTGTGACAGGCAACATCAGATCGATGTATGATGGTATCAAGAAGGCCCTTGGCCCATCGCAGAGCAAGACAGCACCCCTGAAGTCATCAAGCAGTGAAATAATCACCGATAAAAGCAAGCAGATAGAACGCTGGGTAGATCACTACTCTGAGTTCTACTCGAGGGAAAATGTTGTTAGCTCAGCCATTGATGCCATCGATTGTCTACCAGTCATGGATGAACTCGACTCCGAGCCAATCATTGAGGACCTCAGCAAGGCAATTGACAGTCTGTCCCCAGGGAAAGCTCCTGGCAATGATGGGATTCCTCCAGACCTGATCAAACACTGCAAGAGCTCACTCCTCCAACCTTTACATGAGGTCCTCCATCAGTGCTGGAAGGAAGGAGCCATGCTACAGGACATGCGCGACTCCAAAATCGTCACTTTGTACCAGAACAAGGGTGATAGGAGCAACTGCAACAACTACAGGGGTATCTCCCTCCTGAGTATTGTCGGCAAGGTCTTTGCTCATGTAACTCTGGCATGTCTACAAACTCTGGCAGAATGGGTCTACCCTGAGTCTCAATGTGGTTTTTGTGCAAGGAGGTCAATTGTTGACATGATTTTCTCACTCCATCAACTCCAGAAGTGCAGGGAACAACAGAAAACCCTCTACGTCGCTTTCATCGACTTGACCAAGGCTTTCGACCTTGTCAGCAGGGATGGGCTCTTTCAGGTTCTCAAGATCAGCTGTCCCTTAAAACTCCAAAGTATCATCAAGTCATTCCATGACGACATGAGGGCTACTGTTCAGTATGATGGCAGCTCATCAGAATCCTTCGCTATTCATAGTGGAGTCAAACAAGGATGCGTGCTGGCCAAGCATTATTCGGCATCTTCTTCTCTCTGCTATTGAAGCACGTCTTTGGGTCGTCGACAGAAGACATCTACATGCACACTAGGTCTGATGGGCAGCTGTTCAACCCTGCATGACATGCTGTTTGTCAATGACACTGCTATAACCTTGCACACCAAACAGCAACTACAAACTCTCATGGACCGCTTCTCTAAGGCATGCAAGGACTTGGAGCTTACCATCAGCCTAAAGAAAACAAATGTCCTTGCCCAGAACGTAGTGGAGACACCTGTCATTACCATCGATAATTACGATCTAGAAGTGGTCCACGAGTTCACGTACTTGGGGTCGACCATTAGTGACACTCTCTCCCTCGATGCCGAAATCAACAGGCGTATTGGCAAAACAGCATCGGTCCTTGCTCGACTCTCCTCACGGGTCTGGGAGAATCCGAAACTCACTACAAAGACCAAGACTGTCGTATACAATGCATGCGTTATCAGCACCCTCCTGTATAGTAGCGAGACTTGAACCATCTATTCCAAACAGGAGAGGAAACTCAATAGTGTTCTCCTGTGCAGCCTTCGCTGCATCCTCGGCATCACCTGGAGAGACAAAGTCCCAGACTCTGAGGTCCTCTCCCGCGCTGGACTTCCCACAATGTTCACACTTTTAAGACAATGCAGACTGCGCTGGCTGGGCCACGTCCGTCGTATGAAGGATGATAGACTGCCCAAGGACATCCTCTGTGGAGAACTAGCAACAGGCAAGGGGAACGTTGGTAGACCCCAGCTTCGCCTCAAGGACCTCTGCAAGTGCGACATGAAAGCCTTAAAAATCAACAGAGTGCTGGGAGGATAGAGCAGATGACCGCAACAAATGGCGAGGTACTCTTCAGCAACACCTAGAGCGAGGCGAAAGAGTGATCCTGAGTCAGTTTGAAGAGCGGAGGTAAACGGAGAGCACAGCGGACAATTCCACCACGCCCTACGCATGCAGCAACTGTGGCAGAGCCTGCTGTTCTAGGATCAGCCTCAATAGCCACAGTCGACGATGCTTGACAAACCAGTGACTCCCAGAGGCGCAGTACCCATGGTCGACCACGACCGACGGAGGCCACTAACTAACTCTAACTATGGACCCCAGGTTAGGAACCCATAGCCCAGACAGAGACAGGAGTTGGTGGTTAAGGAACTGAATCAATGCAAAAGACTTAAAGCAACACTTTGGTCTTCCCAATATTTAATCGCCGAGGTCTAATGCATTCTCACTGAAATTACTAATATGAATCAATAGCAAAAACCAAAAAGACTACTTTATACCACCAGGAATACATTTTCAGAGCAATTCTGCAAATGTATTAGTCTCAGTATTCTGGTTTCAAGTGGTAATGTCAGGGAGCTCACTTTTCTACAGCAGAACGCTTCTGAGATTTGGATTGATAATTCAATGCCATCTTGGTTTCCATGCCCGTGTATATTGCCACACCTGAAACACAAGCAAAGTATAATGGAGTAAAACAAACTATATGAAATACTGCACAAATATCAATGTTTCCTAATGCTTCCAGCAACTATTCTCTAGATTTTCAACAATGGAGCACAATTCAATTACTTATAATTAATTCTCTGAAGTCCCACATCTAAGCAGATTCAAATCCAATTTGAGGAATTACCAAAGAAACTACCAAATAGCTGTGCAAGTTAAATGATCAAATATTGTTGCTAATTAATCCTCTGGATAGATGAGAATTAAATGCAGTAAATTTAAATTTCCTAATAAACTTAAGGATTTTATTGTTACTGCAATATTTTGGCAGTATAACTGCAAATGAAATGTCTACCTCACGTAATTTCACAAAGTGAGGCAGCTTAAAGCACTTGAACAATTTGTAACCAGCTTCACTGCATTAAAACACTTTCGATCAGCCAAATTAAAGAACTCACAAGTCAGGCTTTCTGGTTCGTGCCCACTGCTAGCAGGTTCTTAAAACAACAAGAAAAACCTGAATACCTCAAACTATTTTTTTCCTTCCCCCCCCCCCCAACTCAATCCTCAACATCTTGTTTGTTTTATTGGTTTTTTTTGCATACTTGTAAAGTTTATGTTTAAGTTCAGGTAAATTTGTTTTCTTGTCAGCCACTGTGCTGCTGCAAAAAGCTGTAGGTATTACGCCTATGAAAACAAAGTTGAACTTGATTGAAGGCTAGAGGTCCTAATGTTACGAATGCTTATATCACTTCTGCTTCAGTGAACATATTCCTGAATAGGAGGTATTCAGACCATTTACAGGAGTCAGGAGGACTGTTCTAACCAAGGGAGTAGACACACTTGACCTAAACATTATAAAATGACTAGCACTAAGTGAATAGAAAAATAAAACTGCATACCACCATGAATGGAACTACACCAACATACATAAAAAGTTAGAAGGCGTTTTTACCATAAACTGATAGTGTATTTTTTAAAGTTGCTCCTCTCAGCAGCACATTCTCCGATCCCAAAGGCCTGTCGAAAGTTTAAAAGTTTTTAGAAAAAGTACAGATATAAAAGAAAATTGCAATGTTTAGGTGACATTAAATTGTTTTGTAAATGGAGGCTAGGTATGTTCCTCAGCCAAGGTGAGATTTACAAACAAATACAGATCTCTTCTCTCACACAGTAAGTAAAACTGTATGGGTCACATTAAATTATCTAAGCAGAGGATGCCCTAAAGTAAATGAGGCAATGTGAAGTTAAGACATAACTTGGGGTGGGTGGGCACAGTTTGGGGAAATATTAGACTAGATGGGGGAACAACATGACCATGCAATGAATCATAGTCCAACACCAGGTAAATGCATCACCGAGGTAGAAGAATCTAAAGGAACTGCTACCAGTACAGGGAAACTATTCCCATTTCTCAGGCTCAATTTTTTTCCAGAATACCGGGCAGCATTGTGGTGCAACTCGTAGAGCTGCTGCCTCATCACTAAAACAACACATGTTCCATCACAACCTCTGGTCACGTGCACGTAGAGTCTGTGATAGTGTGGGTTTGCCTAAGTGTTCTGGTTTCCTGGCACATTGTTTAAAAAAAAAAGTGCAAGAATCACTAGGACACGTTTCCATGTTGTAGGACTCAATCTAATACATAGGAAATCAAGATATTTACTATGTATTACAGGAGATTAAAACAAATTCTACTTACCTTGCAATTGGCCCCTCTGACTCATGGTAAATATTGATTCGACCAACAAAACTACAAGTGGAAAAAAAATCATCGCAAACAATGCTGTTAGTAGGGTTTGTGGAAATTAGAATCCAAGTTTAGAGACTACCCAACCATCCCCTCCATGACAAGAGGGCAGAAATCACATAGTCTCATCCTCATGCGTTGATTAATTGAACTGATCTCAACACTTCAAATAAGTATGATTGTCTCAGAGAGAACGGTGGGTGTTAGAGGGGAGGGTAGAGCTGGAATGGTTGAGGGAAATGTTAGACAAGATAGAGGAACGAATGACCATGCAATGAATCATTATCCAACACCAGGTAAATGCATCACCAAGGTAGAAGGAAAAGGAACTGCTACCAGTACTGGGAAACTATTCCCATTTCTCAGGCTCAGAATCTGCCACTATTAATAGCAGAGCAGAAAAGTTAGAGATTTAACAATGGATAAGTATTTTGATAAACCTGTTTTTTAGTGGAGTGATTCATATGTAATGGCTTACACTTTCACAGGTATAAATGTGTACAAAATAAACTTACTGACCACATTTTACAAATACTATGCGGGCTCCTTCCACCAGGATTGAGGGTTTAAACTGATTTAACATGGGATTTGATAGACGCATTTATTGATTAACAATTGGATTTTGTTGTTGAATAACAAAATGCCTTTTTTGGTTGGCTGCCAATGACTAGTGGTGTCCCACAGGGGTTGGTGTTGGGTCTGCTACTTTTCACATTACTGACCCGGATGACAGAACTGATGGCTTCGTGACCACATTTGCAGAAGATTACAAAGACAGTAGGTAGTTTTCAGGAGGTAGAGTCTGGAGAGGACTTGGACAGATTAGCAGAATGGGCAAAGAAGTGGCTGATGGAATCTCATGTTTGGAAGCACTTTGGTAGAAGGAATAAAGGCATAGACCATTTTCTAAATGGGGAGAAAATTCAAAAGTCTGAGGTGCAAGGGGGCTTTAGAGTCCCAGTACGGGATTCACTAAAGGATAACTTGCAGGATGAATTAGCAATAAGGAAGGCAAATGCTTTGAAAGGACTAGAATACAAAATGATGCAATGCTGAAGCTTTATAAGGTGCTAGTCAGACCACATTTGGAGCTTAAGCACATTATTAGTAGTTATGAGAGCCATATCCAAGGATGAATGTGGTAGTATTGGAGAGGGCCCAAAGAGGTTGACAAGAATGATCCTGGGAATTAAATGGTTAATGTATCAGGAACGTTTCATGGCTCTGAACCTGTACTCACTACAATTTAGAAGAATGAGGGGGGTGGTCTCATTGAAATCTACAGAATATTGAAAGGGCCGGATACAGTGAACGTGCAGAGGACATTTGCAATAGTTGGAGAGTTGAGGGCCAACTGTTAGGCACCATCTCAGAATAGAAGGATGTCCCCTTAGAACAAAGATGAGGAACAATTTTTTTTAAAAAAAACAAGATGGTAGCGAATCTATGGGATTCATAGCTACAGACAGCTGCAGAGACGAAAGTCATTGGGCTTATTTAAAGCAAGGGTTGATAGGTTCTTGATTAATATGGATGTCAAAGACAGGAGAATTAAGTTAAGAAGGAATATAAATCAGCCATGACCAAATGGTGGAGCAGAGTTGATGGGCTGAATGGTCTCAATTTTGTTCCTATGTCTTATGGTATTATAATGGAGATCCGAGTCAGACAAGAAAATAATGTAAAGTACTTCAAACAAAACTGTAGGATGAACTGTCTCAACAATTTTTCATTTACGATGGGTCATCCATCTTTTTGTTTGCACAACCTGAAGACACAAATCTTCAAAAAGAATCAGGTACTTTTCAGAGAAATCAAGGAAGAATAGCTGGTTAGATTGGGTTGAATGTCAAAAGTGAGAGTGAGGAATTAGATTGGCCAGATATTGACAGAGAGTGGGGAGATAGTACAATCTTAATAGGCATCTGGGGACTGGATGAGTGTGGTATTCAATGGGATCAATCACTAAGAGAGAGTGAGATTTGGCCAGCATGAGAATGAAGGAAAAGCAGGACATAGATGGGTGGTGAGCATGTGGTAGGTCAGATGTTAGAAGTTGCAGTAGGGAGAAGATTAGGATCAACAGAAAAATGAGTAAAAGCAGTAGAGCATTGGGCTTCTCATGATCTTTTGCACAGCAGAAAACACAGATGATTTTTTAAAAATCTCAGTACAGCTGCCGCAAAACAAATTTCACTTCACAAAAACAATGATAATAAACTTGATTTTGATTCCCTTAATTCTCAATCCTCTTAATACCCAAAAACCTAACATTCAGTGACTGGCAACACACATCAAAGTTGCTGGTGAACGCAGCAGGCCAGGCAGCATCTCTAGGAAGAGGTACAGTCGACGGTTCAGGCCAAGACTCTTCGTCAGGACTAACTGAAGGAAGAGTTAGTAAGAGATTTGAGATTCAGTGACTGGGCCTCTACAGCACACCTGGAATTAGGATTGGAAAGATACATGACCATCCAGGTGAGAAAATTACATTTCATTCCAGTCCTGAATGACTGGCCTGTTTTGAGACTGTGACACCTAGTTCCAGAGCTGCCGTCCACAGGTCCTGCAGTTCAAGTTGAATCCTGGCCTCCACTGCTATCTATGTAGAACTGGCATTCTTCCTGTCACTACTTGGAAGGCCAGGCTGCTCCAGTTTCCTCACACATCTCAAAGACGTGCAGGATGGGAGTTCAACTGTGAATGCCCACTAGGTGAGCGGCAGAATTTGGGGTTGGGGAGGGGGGTTGATAGGAATGTGGGAGAGATAAATGGGATTAAATGTAGGATTAGTGAACATAGGTGTTCATTGTCAACATGTTGTAACACAAGGCTTGTTTCTCCGCCGGTTGACCGACTCAATGAATCCATCCATAAGACATAGGAGCAGAATTAGGCTATTCAGCCCATCGAGTCTGCTCCACCATTCCATCATGGCTGATCCTGGATCCCACTCAACCCCATACACCTGCCTTCTCGCCATATCCTTTGACCGATCAAGAAACAATCAACTTTTGCCTTAAATATACCCATGGACTTGGCCTCCACCACAGTCTGTGGCAGAGCATTCCACAGATTTACTACTCTGGCTAAAATATTACTCCTTACCTTTGCTCTAAAGGGTCACCCTTCAACTTTGAGACTGTGCCCTCTAGTTCAGGATACCCCCACCACAGCAAACATCCTCTCCACATCTACCTTATCTAGTCCTTTGAACATTTGATCCGCCCACATTTCTCTAAATTCCAGTGAGTACAGGAGCAAAGCTGCCAAACTCTCCTCATATGTTAACTCCTTCATTCACAGAATCATCCTCATGAACCTCCTCTGGACTCTCTCCAATGACAACACACATCTTTTCCAAGATATAGGGCCCAAAACTGTTGACAATACTCCAAGTGCGACCTGACTAGTGTCTTATAAAGGCTTAGAATTATCTCCTTGCTTTTATATTCTATTCTCCTTGAAATAAATGCCAACGTTGCATTTGCCTTCTTTTACCACAGATCAACCTGTGAATTAGCCTTATGGAGTCTTGCGTGAGGATTCCCAAGTCCCCCTGCAACTCTGATGTTTGAGTCTTCTCCCCACTTAGATAATAGTTCGCACTATTGTTCCTTTTGCCAAAAGGCATTATCATATATTTCCCAACACTGTATTCCATCTGCCACTTTTTAGCCCATTCTTCCAACTTGTCTAAGTCCTGCTGCAATTGCATTGCTTCCTCAGCACTACCTACCCCTCCACCTATCTTCGTATTATCTGCAAACTTTGCCACAAAGCCATCAATTCCATTATCCAAATCTTTGACAAACAATGTAAAGAGTAGTGGGCCCAAAACTGACCCGAGGAATACTATTCAACGGCAGCCAACCAAAACAGGTCCCTTTTATACCCACTCATTGCCTCCTGCCTGTCAGCTATTCCTCTATATATGCCAGTATGTTTCCTGTAATGCCATGGGATTTTATCTTGTTAAGCAGCCTCATTCATGTGTGGCACCTTATCAAATTCCTTCTGCAAATCCAAGTAGATGACATCCACTACTTCTCCTTTTCCATCCTGCTTGTTACTTCCTGGAAGGATTCTAACAGATTGTCAGACAAGATTTCCCTTCACAGAAACTATGCTGACTTTGACTTATTTTATGGCAAAGTTATTACAGATGGTAGGGGATTCTAGGACAAGAGGGCACGACTTCAGGATTGAAGGACGTTCTTTTAGAACAGAGATGTGGAGAAATTACTTTAGTCAGAGAATGGTAAATCTGTGGAATTTGTTGCCACGAGCAGCTGTGGAGGCCAAGTTATTGGGTGTATTTAAGGCAGAGATAGATAGGTTCTTGATTATCCAGGGCATCAAAGGGTATGGGGTGAAGGCAGGGAAGTGGGGATGACTGTAAGAATTACATCAGCCCATGATTGAATGGCAGAGCAGGCTCGATGGACTGTACGGCCTACTTCTGCTCCTATATTTTATGGTTTTATTATTAGTTTCCAAGTGCCTTGAAACCTCATCCCTAATAATAGATTCCAACACTTTCCCAACCACTGAGGTTAGACTAACTGACCTAGAATTTCTTTTCTTTTGCCTTCCTCCCTTCTTAAAGAGAATGATGTGACTTCCACCTCACCAGCATCATTTTCCAGTGGTCCAATATCAATTCTCACCCCCCCCCTTTTACTCTTATATAACTGAGAAAACTTTTGGTATCCTGCTTTATATTGTAGGTTAGTTTGCCCTCATTTTTCCTTCTTATAGCTTTTTAGTTGCCTTTTGTTGGACTTAAAAAGCTCCAACTTCCCACTCACTTTTACTATGGTATATGCTTGGCTTTTACACAGTCCTTAACTTCCTTTGTCAGACATGGTTGCCTACCCCTGCCATTTTAGAGCTTCTTCCGCTGTGGGACACATCTACCTTGCGCCTTGCGAACTATTCCCAGAAACTTCAGCCATCTCTGCTCTGCCATCAACCCCACAGTATCCTCCTCCAATCCACCTGGGCAAGCTCCTCTCTCATGCCTCTGTAATTCCCTTTTCTTCCATTGCGATACAGATACATGCGAGTTATGCTTCTCCCTCTCAAATTGCAGTATGAATTCAATATTATGGTTCCTTTCGGTTAAGCTCCCCAAGGTCAGGTTTATTACACAACACCCAGTCCAAGATAACCTTTCCCCAATTAGGCTCAAGTACAAGATGCTCGAAAAAGCCATTTCACCGGCATTCAACGAATTCAAATTCCCTCTCTTGCGATCCGACACCAACCTGATAATCTATGTCTTTTAGTCTCTCACCAAGGAAATGTTCTGCAATTCTTTAAAAAAAATAAGAAGGTAGATTACCTAATTTTTCCATGGTACGTTTTACATCTCAGGTTTTTGCCAATTTTCTTGGGGATTAAGCTGGCTGTTACATTACGGGGTGATGAAGTGATGAGTAAGTGGGATACTGACGGATACAAAGAGTGAGAGGTGACGGAAACTGGACTCTTGGATACTAAAAAGAGCAGAGAATGAGGGATTTAAGTAAATGGGAAATTGAAGGATCTAGGGATACAAGAATGTTTGTGATTAGTATGCGTGCATTACTGGAAAAGTACACAAACTGTTAGGAACCACCCACCCTTCCTACCATTGCTGCCCCAGTTCTACCAGCACTCACTTGTACAGATCAGGTTGGGGCTGCTCACACTCAATTGTGGCATTCAGAGAGTCCAATTCTGCCTCAGTCCGCAAAGATTTTGTTTCTTGAACAGCATGATATGTCTGAAAGAAGAAATGTGAATTCTTAAACATCTGTTCTCACTTGAATTCATCTGAGGCACAAATAGTATCCAGCACCTTTCTGAATTAGCTGGTGTAGTGGCATCAGCACTGGAGTTCGAGGTATAGAATATGGCTGGCTCCTTGCACACTTTCCATCTGAGCGGGTTCTAGCAACTTGGCCTCGTAAGAAACAGACAAAACGCTAAAGGAACAGCAAGGTTGCCGCCTGATGCGCCACAAGGCGTGGGGAGGAATAACAACTTTTCTTAAAATCTCCACAGCACACAAATCACATGAAACATGGGGAAAGTAATAATACACCACAAACTGTGGGGAATGTTGATCGGGAGGTGGCCAAACAGCAGCTTAAAGTAGCAACTCTCATGTCAAGTTGGACGTACCACCTAAAAGCAACATCATTGTCCGGTTCCCCTCCAAGTCTAAAACTATCCCCAACTACTTCTGCAACTACTGATGGAGATGTTTGAGGAGACAACCAACAAAATTGGTGAAGGCAGGGCAATAGATGAGGTGCACATGGACTTTCCCCAAGTCCTTCAACAAGGTCCATACAGTCAGCTGCTTCAGAAGATCAAAGCACATGAGATCCAAGCCATGGTGGCAAACTGAATCGGAAATTGGCATGGTGAAAGGGGGCACAGGGTAGTGGTAAAGATTTTTTTGTTAAATGGAAGTCAATAACCTGTGGTGTGCCACAGAAATTATTTTTGGGACCTTGTCATAAATTTAATTGACTTAGATGAGAATGTAGGTGGTCTGACTATCCACAATAGCCAGTAAGGATGTGAACTTGAATAGGGTTCCAGCATTGCGTGTGTAAACCGGTCTTAAAAGGGTCAAACTTAGCTATGAAGCTTCACAAGTTACATGACCTACAAATATATTGTATATAGACAAAGTTTTAAATAGGTTAAATAGCAGTGTGCAAGGCTTTACTTTGTATACAATGGGTCAAGCGAGATGGGCAAGTGAATTCTGTTGAAAGCATGGACTCTTCTTATTGAATGGAAATCATTCAAGTAAGGGCATTCACAGCCAGATGCAATCTTTCAGAATGTACCTTTGTACTTGACTCTCCATCCAAGCTCGCGGTAGTGACAAAACATGTCCCATTGTCACTACTTGACGATAAGAAGACCATGTCACAGGGAAAAGTTTCATTCTCTTTGGTCATCACAATGTCACCGACCTGCGGGTAGATTGAAACCTTTATGAAAAGTGTAACAGATTCTTCCTCTCACCACCTTTCAAATGCCCTTGGCTCACACTTCTTCCTAATCCAAATACTCTCCTCCCTCAGGTCAACATCTCAGCTGATATCCTCATCCCAATCTCAGCCCCTCTACTGTGCCTTAGCCTTACACTTCAACTCTAACCCACACCAACTCAAACCCCACCCAACTCACAGACAGAGCCCTACCAATCCCCTCTCGGTTCCACCTCGTCCACACTCTGAATCTGCTTCTTCTCCCGTGCTGATCTAGAGATTTCTACCATTTGCATACCTGCAGTTTGCTGCTCTGTGTTTGAACCAGCTTTCCATCCTGGATGATGTGAACAGGACATTTATTCACTGCATTATCTGCTTTATGCCGAAGCCAATCTTCATAACCCTGTCAACGGAGAATGAATGCATTTGATTGGAAGCAAACATTACCATCTCCAATCACTCCAAGTGGAATCCCAATTATAAAGTTGATGACAAGGTCAGAATGCATGTGGCAATGAATTCACAGCTGCCCTGCTTCCAGTTCTCCACATGTTACTTCATAGTTAATATTTACTGAACATTTCAATCTTCATGTCCTCTGCAACTAATTCCAAAGGAAAAGAAATAAAGACGTTGATGCAGAACAAAAATGATATGATTTCAAATACACCCAACTATCAAGACCAAGTAGTTTTACACTGAGGCAAACCAAAACTATTCCAAAACACCATGGCAAGGCAGCAAAGGTCAATGGCGACCCACCACCTGCAATGAACCCCAGGATCTGATTGCTCTTCAGGAACCCCATTGCCACCATCTTCAATGATGCACAGAGCCTTTGTGCCTGTTGAGGGGAAACCACAAACCATAAACAGCAGTCAAGCTGTCAATGCATTCTCATGGGAAATGATGTCTCATTACACGAGTTTCTACCTGCATACCACCAGAAGCAACACCATGGGACACCTTTTATTAAATTAAAAGAATATAATGCTTGACACAATTGTGGACATGCATCAAGAGAGATTGGAAAAAGTTATCTTGTACTCATATTTTACAAAAGTAGCATGGACAAGGATACCCTGCAGTACTATTATTCTGTAACCATAAAGGTGGCAATATCTCTCCTCAGGCTGCTACAAAGAAACAGGACAACAAATTCAGCCCTTGGAGTTTGCTCCATTGAAGGAAAAGTCAGGTCAGCCCTGATCGCATCCTGACATTCAATTAGATCTTGATGATCTGTAACTCAACTCCACTGATGAGCCTCGATTCAATAAACATTCATTAAAATTTACCCAATTGACATTGATCACAGTATTAAAAACACATTCATGCCCAGTGTGACCCCACTCTCAGACCACCACCATCTTGCTCCCCATTCCTAGTTCAACCACCATTTCAAAGTAAACATTTCCTTTACTCCATTTCAATGTTAACCCCTTCTGCTTGTGATCTGCCTCCAAGTCAAATAACGGGGGCGAACTGGGGAATTGCAGGAACAGTTTACTGTCCACAGCCCACCTGTTTGATTGCTGTCACCGTGATGACAAAGAACAATGGAAGTCCACTTGTTACCGGACTGGTTGGAGTATCAATGATTAACTGAAAATAAAAGCAAGGTTTTAATCCAATGTAGAAAAAAAAGTTGAATTCTAAAGATTTATTGTCTCTTGTTAACTGTAGAGGAAAATACACAAAACTCCACTCAAACATGAAATACGAAATATTTTCTCCTGTATTCATAAATACTCTTAAGTGTTAATGTATTACTTGGCCTCCGAATCACCTGCTCTATCTGCACATTGGCCATAAAACACAGCTAGGTCCTCTGAAACATCAACACCATCCAATTGCTTGTCAATTAAAGAGTTTCCAGCTTTTCTTGCAAAATGCACCAAACTATTCCACATTATGTCCTATCTGCCAGGTTCTTACCATATTGCACTGCATCCTCATCTGTAGTCTCAAAGTTTCATAATAGCAGACAATCTAGGAATATAATATAGCTTAGGGGACCAAGTATTCCCGGCACCTCCTTATCCTGGCTTCTTCTCCTTTCCTTTCCAATCCTGATGAAGGGTCTCAGATCAAAACGTCAACTCTATTTCTTTCCACAGATGATGCCTGATCTGCTGAGTTCCTCCAGCATTGTGTGTTACTCTGGATTTCCAACATCTTCAAATCTCATGTTTATGACTTGCTGCTCCACTACAAAGTCTCTTCAGGGCATACCTACCCTGAAGTTTAAAATCTCTCTTCGACGCGAGTTCAATGAGGCAGTCTCACTGCTCCATCTCTGGTCTCTGCTGCTCTCCAATTCTTTGACCGCATGCGCACGCAGACTCGCTGCAACAGCGTCTTCCAGCATGTACTCCTTCTACTCCCCCACCTTCATTCCCCCTTCCTGTCCAGTCCTGATAAAGGGTGCAGCCCAGAAACATCAACTCTTTATTCCTTTCCACAGATGCTGCCTGACCACCATTTTGTGTGTTACTCCCCATGCACATCTTGGTTTTACCCTACTGGAGATAATACTGGCCCAAACACTCTTCTCGCAGCTTAACAAGCTTTTATTGTCTCCTTCCCAGTTTTGACAAAGGGCCTTTGACCAAGAGCATTAGTTCCACAGATAAAGCCTGACCTGCCAAGTAACTATAACTTTCTGTTTTTGTGTCAGATTTCCAGCATCTGCAGGTTTTCCTTTCAGTTTCCACGCCTCAGCCCAGGATTTAATGCTATCTTTAATTTACCTGGTCGGCCACAAATAAAAATAACTTTCTCTTTGACTTTGTGTGCATTAAAAAAACATTTATTTTCTATCTCATGCATTTCTTTAAATGTCAGTCATAATAGGCACTGCATCTTCCAAATCAACCCTTTGCATTCAGTTTCCTTCATTTCTATTAAGGGTCATTTCACAGTGAACAACACCACTTCCAAAATCATTGTAACCTTCTTTAGTCGGGTCACTTTTCCTTAAAAAGACTTTCGACAAATGTATCATGAATTGAAAATGAAAAAAAAACTTCAGATATTGTAAATTTCATATAAAAATAGAAAATACTTTAAAACACATAGCAAGTCAGGTAAAATCTGTGCCAGGTCATCAATTAACCTTTACTGATTGCACAATATCTGATCCAAATCAGCATTTTCCCGCAATAATTCCACAACATATTGATCTAGAAAAGCAACTTGTATACAAGTCAATCACTTTAAGGCAAATATTCTTTCTTCAGTCAGAGGTAGGTTTAAGTCTCCAATCCCACGTATCTCTAAATTTACCAACTTTTGCCAACTCAATATTACAACCACAATTTGTTAGCCATATATCAAAAAAAGTTTTCTTCCTTTGACCATTTTAGCTCAACCCAAATTCCTAGTTCTTCGTGAGAATCTGTCAAGCCAACACCACCATTGCACCGATTTCCTCCATTCCCAAGTGCTAAACCGGCCACTCTTGCCTTCCTTCTATAGTTGTTTATTACAACTTTTACTACATTGCAGCCGTAAAGGCAACATTATTCCTGTTTACTTCCATTCATGTAATTTGTAAATGTTCTCACAGAATATGAAAACTCAAATGCACTTAATTATTTTATCATTTTTTCCTGAACATAACCTCTTACCACTTTGTTGCTACTGTCATTTACACATATACTACATTTCCAACATCCCTTTCCCATTTTCCCCCTCTCTCCCCCTCACCCCCTTCCCCAGATTTCCCGAGGTTTCCATCCCCTACCAAGTTAACTTAAACCCTCTTCAATATATAAAGTAACTTGCATTGTGCTGAAAAGTAGGAGACATTAGATTTTGAATGAATGATACATACCTGCACGAGAAATATGATTAGAAAATAAAAGTTTGCAACTCTTCTGAACTGTTCAAATAAGTTTTTGGGAATGAAGTTCCAGAAGGTGTACTGTTTAGATAAGGAAAGAAAAAGTGAAAACAGGTGAATTAAAAAGTTACAACAGCATCCAAAGAAATATCAAATATGATTTAAACATTTTTTTCCAATTCAAAACCATTTCTTCCCATTGGACACAAATGCTAAAATATTTTCTTGCAGTATGATGAACTTCCAAAGAAAACATTAGGAAAGAGAGGATGGTCTGTAGGATTAAACATCTATAAAGTTAACTCAAGTTTTATTTTCCCAATACACCCTGCTCAATTTGCTGGACATTTCCAACATTCCCCTTTTGGATTCAAGTTCCAGCAACAATTCAGATCTGCACTTCATAGCTTGAACACACTTCTTTTTTTTTGCATTTCAAACCTTCCTTATTAATCTGCTAACTAGGTGGCTCAGTAAACACTGGGATCACCTGAGTAACCATGCTATTGCCTAAACAGATATTCCATTTGACCTATCCATTCATCAACCACTCAAATGCAAAACTAGTATTTTTCAACTTATCTTTCCCAGCTCTGACGAAAGGTCTTCAATCTAAAAAGATTTTGCTCTCCACAAATGCTGCCTGATCTGCTGAGTATGTCCAAGAATTTCTGCTTTTATTTCAAATAGAGTTTCGAGCAAACAAATATTGACGGATGTAATGCTTTTCTTTGTCTATTTGACACTGCAGACCAACATGATGGGCACACCAATACAAGGATGCATCATGTGATGAGCAAGAGCAAAATGTGGTGCAGTTATTTCAAAGGGCAGGGGCAAAGGTTATAATAGACTGGATGTGGATACCCATTTCAATTCAACTTCTCACTCCCATATATCTGTCTTTGGCCTCCTCTACTAAAATAACGAGACCAAACTCAGGCTGGAGGAGCAACACCTCATATTCTATCTGGGTAGCCTCAAGGCTGACTGATGAACATCAACTTCCCTTCCCTTGATTTCCATTCCCATTCAGAGTACCCTCACCTCTTCTACTCACCTGCCATCACCTCCCCAGTTCCCCTCTTCCTTCCCTTCCTTTCTCCATCATTCTCTCCTATTAGATTCCTTCTTTTTCAGACCTTCACCCCTTCCACCTATCACCTCCCATTTTCTTACGTCATACCCCCTCTCCCACCTATCACCCAGCAGCTTGTACTCCTTACCCTCTCCCCACTTTCTCACTCTGACCCTTTCCATCCTTGTCCCCGGGGGGGGGGAGGGTCAGCCTAAAACATTAACTATTTATTCTCCTCCTCTATCGATGCTGCCTGACTTGCTGAGTTCCTCCAGTGCTTTGTGTGTTGAAGATATCCAACATCCGCAGAACCACATATTCAAGACTACAAATTCTTCTCCATGGAAGGAAATGAGGCTGACAAGGTATGCAAAGATTAGACGTTATAATATTGAGCAGTGAGGAACCATTTCTCTTAGCAGAGCACATTAATGAGGTGACACCAGAGAATGCACCTGATGGAAACTGGAGCGACAATAGACAATAGGTGCAGGAGTGGGCCATTTGGCCCTTCGAGCCAGCACCGCCATTCACTGTGATCATGGCTGATCATCCACAATCAGTATCCAGTTCCTGCCTTATCCCCATAACCTTTAATTCCACTATCTTTAAGAGCTCTATCCAACTCTTTTTTGAAAGCATCCAGAGACTTGGCCTCCACTGCCTTCTGGCAAGCTGGAGGAGCTCAATGGGTTGAGCAGCACCTGTGGAACGACAGGATGTAATGGTTTGGGTCAAAACCCTGCATCCACAATTGAATGAAGGGAATTACAGAGGCATGAGAGAGGAGGTTGCCCAGGAGGATTGGAGGGGGATACTGGTGGGGATGACGGCAGAGCAGAGATGGCTGAAGTTTCTAGGAATAGTGCACAAGACACAGTGTAGACATGTTCCACAGAGGAAGCAGCTCTCAAGTGCAGGTGTAGGCAATTGTGGTTGACATAGGAAGTTAAGGACTGTATAAAAGGAAAGGGCATACAAGGTAGCAAAAGTGGCTGGGAAGATGGATGATTGGGAAGTTTTTAAAATCCAACAAAAGGCAATTAAAGCTATAAGGGAAAATATGAAATATGAGGGCAGACGAACCAACTAAAGCAGGATACTGAAAGTCTTTTCAGTTAAATGAAGAGTAACGGGGGGTAAGAGTTGATAATGGACCACTGGAAAATGATGCTGGTGAGGTTGTAATGGGGAACAAAGAAATGGCAGATGAATGTAATGGGTACTTTGCATCTGGCACACTGCTCGTGTCTTCCACAGTGAATACAGAGGTCCGTGAGTGTCAGGGAGCAGGAGTGAGTGCCATTGCTTTTTCAAAGGAAAAAGTGCTAGGCAAACTCAAAGGTCTTAAGGTGGATAGGTCATCTGGGCCAGATGGACTATATCCCAGAGTCCTGAGAGAGATTGTTGAAGAGATAATGGATGCATCGGTCATGATCTTTCAAGATTCACTTGATTCTGGTATGGTCTCTGAGGACTGGAAAATTGCAAATGTCACTCTACTCTTTAAGAAGGGCGGAAGGTGAAAAAAAGGAAATTATAGGCCAGTTAGCCTAACCTCAGAGAGGCAGTGGATGTCATTTACTTGGATTTTCAGAAGGCGTTTGATAAGGTGCCACACATGAGGCTGCTTAACAAGATAGAATCCTATGGCATTACAGGAAAGATACTGGCATTGATAGTGGAATGGCTGACAGGCAGGAGGCAGCGAGTGGGAATAAAAGGGGTTTTTTCTGGTTGGCTGCCAGTGACTAGTGATGTTTCTCAGGGGTCAGTATTGGGATCACTGCTTTTTACATTGTTTGTCAATGATTTAGATAATGGAATTGATGGTTTTGTGGTAAAGTTTGCAGATGATAGGAAGACAGGTGGAGGGACAGGTAGGACCAAGAAATTGGAAGAATGGGCAAAAAAAAGAGGCAGATGGAATACTGTTTTAGGAAATGTATAGTAATGAGTTTTGGTAAAAGGAACAATAGAGCAAACTAATATCTAAATGGGGAGAAGGTTCAAACATCAGAGGTGCAGAGGGACTTGGGAGTCCTTGTGCGAGACTCCCAGAAGGTTAATTTACGTGTGGAATCTGTGGTAAAGGTAAATGCAATGTTGGCATTCATTTCAAGGGGAATAGAATATAAAAGCAAGGGAGGTAATGCTGAGCTTTTATAAGACACTAGTCAGGCTGCACTTGGAGTACCATCAACAGTTTTCAGCCCTGTGCATGTCTCCATTAACAATAAGTACTCCTGTTTGAGTACTGTTGGTGGTGGTGGGGGGGGGGGGTGGTGGATGGCCTACCTGAGGGAAGCAACAGTGGCCATGCCTCTGGCACAGAGTCTGGCCCTGAGGCTCAGAAGGGTAGGGAGAGGAAGAGGATGGCAGTGATAGGGGACTCTATAGTTAGGGGTCAGACAGGTGATTCTGTGGACTCAGGAAAGAAACTCGGATGGTAGTTTGCCTCCCAAGTACCAGGGTCCGGGATGTTTCAGATCGTGTCCACAATATCCTGAAGTGGGAGGTAGGATAGCCAGAGGTCGTGGTACATATTAGTACCAACGACAAAGGTAGGAAAAAGGAGGAGGTCCTGAAAACAGACTACAGGGAGTTAGGAAGGAAGTTGAGAAGCAGGACCTCAAAGGTAGTAATCTCGGGATTACTGCCTGTGCCACACAACAGTGAGAATAGGAATAGAATGAGGTGGAGGATAAATGCGTGGTTGAGGGATTGGAGCAGGGGGCAGGGACTCAGATTCTTGGATCATTGGGACCTTTTCTGGGGCAGGCGTGACCTGTACAAAAAGGACGGGTTACACTTGAATCCCGAGGTACCAATATCCTGGCAGGGAGTTTTGCTAACACTATTGGGGAGAATTTAAACTAGGATTGCTGGGGGGTGGGAACTGAACTGAAGAGACTGAGGAAGAGGCGGTTGGCTCACAAATAAAGAAAGCTTGGAGAAGTGCAAGAGGGAGGATAGGCAGGTGATAGAGAAGGGATGCACTCAAATCGATGGCTTGAGATGTGTCTATTTAATGCAAGGAGTATTATGAACAAAGCAGATGAGCTTAGAGCATGGATCAGTACTTGGAGCTGTGATGTTGTAGCCATTACAGACTTGGAAGGTTCAGGGGTAGGACTGGTTACTTCCAGTGCCAGGCTTTAGATGTTTCAGAAAGGACAGGGAGGGAGGCAAAAGAGGTAGGGGTGTGGCACTGTTGATCAGAGATAATGTCACAGCTGCAGAACAGGAGGAAGTCGTGGAGAGATTGTCTACTGAGTCACTGTGGGTGGAAGTTAGGAACAGGAAGGGGTCAATAACTCTACTGGGTGTTTTTTTCTCTTTTATAGACCACCCAATAGTAACAGGGACATCGAAGAGCAGATAGGGAAACAGATTCTGGAAAAAGGAGTAATAATAACAGGGTTGTTGTGTTGGGAGATTTTAATTTGCCAAATATTGATTGGCATCTCCCTAGAGCAAGGGGTTTAGATGGGGTGGCGTTTGATAGGTGTGTTCAGGAAGGTTTCTTGACACAATATGTAGATAAACCTACAAGGAGAGAGGCTATACTTGATCTGGTGTTGGGAAATAGAAACATAGAAAATAGGTGCAGCAGTAGGCCATTTGGCCCTTCGAGCCTGCACTGCTGAACCTGGTCAGGTGTCAGATCTCTCAGTGGGAGAGCATTTTGGAGATAGTGATCACAATTCTATCTCCTTTACCATAGCATTGGAAAGGGATAGGAACAGACAAATTAGGAAAACACTTAATTGGAGTAAGGGGAAATATGAGGCCATCAGGCAGGAACTTGGAAGCACAAATTGGAAACAGATGTTCTCAGGGAAACGTACAGAAGAAATGTGGCAAATGTTCAAGGAATATTGGCGAGGAGTTCTGCATAGGTACATTCCAATGAGACAGGGAAAGGATGGGTGGGTACAGGAACCGTGGTGTACAAAGGCTGTTGTAAATCTAGTCAAGAAGAAAAGAAGAGCGTATGAAAGGTTCAAAAAAAAACTAGGTAATGATAGAGATCTAGAAGATTATAAGGCTAGCAGGAAGGAGATTAAGAATGAAATTAGGAGAGCCAGAAGGGGCCGTGAGAAGGCCTTGGTGGACAGGATTAAGGAAAACCTCAAGGCATTCTATAAGTATGTGAAGAGCAAGAAGATAAGACGAGAAGAGAATAGGACCAATCAAATGTAACAGTGGAAAAGTGTGTATGGAACTGGAGGAGATAGCAGAGGTACTTAATAAATACTTTGCTTCAGTATTCACTACAGAAAAGGATTTTGGTGATTATAGGGATGACTTACAGCGGACTGAAAAGATTGAGCATGTAGATGTTAAGGAAGTGGATGTGCTAGAGCTTTTAGAAAGCATCAAGTTCGATAAGTCACTGGGACCAGACGAGATGTACCCCAGGGTACCGTGGGAGGAGGAGATTGCAGAGCCTCTGGCAATGATCTTTACATCATCAGTGGGGATGGGAGAGGTTCCAGAGGATTGAAGGGTTGCAGATGTTGTTCCCTTATACAAGAAAGGGAGTAGAGATAGCCCAAGAAATTATAGACCAGTGAGTCTTACTTCGGTGGTTGGTAAGTTGATGGAGAAGATCTTGAGAGGCAGGATTTGTGAACATTTGGAGAGGTATAATATGATTAGGAGTAGTCAGCATGGCTTTGTCAAAGGCAGGTCATGCCTTACGAGCCTGATTGAATTTTTTGAGGATGTGACTAAACACGTTGATGAAGGTAGAATAGTAGACGTAGTGCATATGGATTTCAGCAAGGCATTTGATAAGGTACCCCATGCAAGGCTTATTGAGAAAGTAAGAAGACATGGGATCCAATGGGACCTTGCTTTGTGGATACAGAACTAGCTTGCCCCCAGAAGGCAAAGAATGGTTGTAGACGGGTCATATTCTGCATGGAGGTCAGTGACCAGTGGTGCGTCTCAGGGATCTGTTCTGGGACCCCTACTCGTCGTGATTTTTATAAGTGACCTGGATGAGGAAGTGGAAGGATAGGTTAGTAAATTTGCTGATGATACAGCAAACTTGGGGGCGTTGTGGATAGTGTGGAGGGCTGTCAGAGGTTACAGCGGGACATTGATAAGATGCAAAACTGGGCTGAGAAGTGGCAGATGGTGTTCAACCTAGATAAGTGTGAGGTAGTTCATTTTGGTAGGTCAAATATGATGACAGAATAAGTATTAATGGTAAGACTCTTGGCAGTGTGGAGGATCAGAGGGATGTTGGGGTCCGAGTCCATAGGACACTCAAAGCCTATTTTTTTTAAACACGGATCACATCACGCAGCATCCACACAAACGAGATTTCAGAAGTTTGGGGGCGGGGGGGGCAGAGAGCATCTTTCCCTAGACCAGGGGTGGCCAACCTTTTACATTCCATGCATCAATTTTTTCACGCACGAGTTCAGATGCGCCATACAACTCTCGTACCCCCATTCAATTCTTGTAAAAATGTTAATATAGACATATTTAGCATTTTTGCATGATATAGATTTAATATAAAAACAAGATAAACATTACTTATGTTAATGAGACTGTTAACATATATATTTTCTTCTTTTGATTTTTTTTTCTTAATCACATATTCTCTCCATAACTCAGACCCAAGCACTAGCCCCAGTTTTCCTTCTATTTCAGTCTGATGTTGTGTTTTATAGAGTCTATTAAGATCATGTCTTCTATTATGTGAGAGTGTTTTCACAAACAATGCACAACAGTTTTCCTGACAGACCCACTATAAATAAGAGCTCATTTTCCCACTGTTCATTGAATTCACACCTACTATCACTTTCTGCTTTTCTTTTGCTCATTTTCTTTTGCACTGTGATGGGTAACTGAATGTAAAAACAGGGGTTAATTATCGAAAAAGTACAAAACTGCACATGTTCACAAAGGACGAACAAAGCACAGCTCCATAGCGCACGAGTGTCAATTGTAAACTGACTGGCAAAAACCTGCGACGCACCACTGGTGCAGATGTCTGGCGCCTCAGGATCAAACAAGTATCGAACTTGTATTGAACAGTTATGGAATGACTGCAGAACAAAAGTCCTTCTTTCCTCATTTGACTCATTGAAGAGTTTGTTTTGAAATTGAAAACAGATTAATGTGAAAGAAGATAACATTCACTAAAAGATGTGCACAAAATAATAAAATCGCTAAAAATAATTGCTAAGTTTTAGATTTATTCTCAGTAAAACCCATTTCTAGCTCTAAGCTACTTGAATTCCTGTTATAGATTTTTTTTCTACAAATCGGTTTTTGGTTAATACTTTTTGCATGAGTAGGCTTAATTTTTTTTTATTATTATCATCACTGGGGTGCAATGCGCCATAGTTTGACCATCCCTGCCCTACACTAATGCAGCCCACCGAATCTGGGGTTACACATGTAATTGTTCACCAAGTCTTTCACTGGTTACAGTTGCATCAGTATTTTTCTGGAAATTTCTTAGTTTCAATGGTGGGTATCATGTTACTTTAATCGGTCTACTTAGTTGGTTAAATATTATCTGTTGGAATTTCAAGGGAATCAGTGGTCTAGTACAAGACCAGGCCACCTTCCCGCACCCACTCTCTTCACTGCTCTTTCCTCTCTAGGTCTCTCAAGCTTCCGTTCTTGCAACACTTAATAAAACAATCATCAGCAAGAAAGTTTATGCCTTATTCTTAACTTCTGAAGAACCTTTGGACTGCAAAAGCAGCAGGGTTCAACAATTAAAAATAGTTGCATTAGCCAGAACTTTCACTCAGTGGAGTGGCCACTTTATTAAGTACACCTGGTCTTTAATGCAAATTTCTAATGTGACAGCAACTCAATGTATAAAAACGTGAAGACATTGGTCAAGATGTTCAATTGATGTTCAGACCCAACATCAGAATGGGGAGGAAATATGATCTAAGTGACTTTGACCATACAATGATTGTTGGTACCAGACGGTGAGGTTTAAGCATCTTAGAAACTGTTGATCTCCTGGGATTTTAAATAGTCACTAAAATTTACAAAGAATGGTGTTAAAAATTTAAAACATCTCATGATTGGCAACTCTGTGGATGCAAATTCCTCATCAGTGAGAGAGGTCAGAGGTGAACAACCAGACTGGATCAAGCTGACAGTAACTCAAATAACCAAACTGTACATTACAACAATGCTGTGCAGAAGAGTCTCTGAATGCAGAGTCTCTGAATGCATGGCACATTGAACCTTGAAATGAATGGACAACAGCAGCAGAAAATCATGAACACAAATTCAGTGGCAACTTTATTATCTACAGGAGGTACCTAATAAAAAGTGGCTACTGAGTACAGAGCAAACAGCCAGAATCTTTCTCCCGGGGTAGAAATTTTAAATATTAGAGAACATATTTCATGTGGGGGGAGGGAGTTTAAAGGGGATTGTTTGAGGCATAGAGAACGGTGGAAGCAGATTGATAGTGTTGTTTAAGATGCTTTTAGATAGACTCACATGTAAAGAATGGAGAGATATGGATCGTGTGCAGGCGGACGAGATTTAATTTGATTTGCATTGTGTTCACTCCATGTCATTCTGTTCCATGTTGGAGCCTCATCAAGTCAAATTGACGAAAGCAAGGTTGCTGAAAACACCAGCGGCCAGAGTTAGGGAATGGCAAAGAGAAGTACAAATAGATTATGAGTAATAAAGAGGGAAGGTTAGGATCTTCCTACGGGCACATGGATAGTACTCACTCTGTGACAAAGGTTCTGGTAGGTTGAGCCCCTTACCCAATACTAAAGTTATATTTAATACATCTGTTAATGCAACATTTCCCACATTTCCTATGTATTAGAATTTACACAAGTCATCTTAAGCAAATCTTAGATGCTAAACACAAGAGTTTGTGCAGATGCTGGGAATCCAGAGCAACTTAAAATGCTAGAGGAACACAGCAAGTCAAGCAGCATCTATGGAGAGGAATAAATCATCGACATTTTGGGATGGGACCCTTCATCAGGACTCGGATGTCATTTGACATCATTGTGATGCTTGGTGGCCTCTAAACGCCAGAATATTATGCATAAAATACTTCTGTTCCCAGCTAAAGATGGCCTTCCCTTCTTTAGAATTAGACCAGCCCTGATCTAAAGGAAGGAGTTCAGTTAACAATTCAACTCTGGTTGATTGGAATGCCGTAAATGAAATGCCAGTTATGATATGACCATTAACTGATCAGGTACTTTGCCCACCAGTGTAATTGCACACTTCCTCAGTGTTTCCTGCCAATGCTGGAATTTGATTATGCTGAACGCCTCCAGTAGAATACCTTCTCCTCAAAGACCTCCTCCAGCATGTCAACTGGGTTCTGACTCAAACAGTTTTTCTTTTGAAAAAGAAGTCAATTTACAACTACATGTAAACATATAAAGGGCCAATAACCCAGAGGACTGGATTCATCCAGAGAAAAGAATTCAAATATAATCATGCAACCACTGGAATTTAAATGAAACTGAATACATTCGCAACAAAAATACTGGAAGAACACAGCCAGTCAAGAAGCATTTGTCTTAAAAGAAAGTGGTAGCATAGTGACATTCACAGCACACTGGAGGAACTCAGCAGGTTGGGCAGCATCAGTGGAAACCATGAGTCAATGTTTCGGGCCGGAACCCCTCATCAGGAGATGACCCCAACAGACTCACAAGTGAAGTGTTGCCTCACCTGGAAGGACTGTTTGGGGCCCTGAATGGTGGCAAGAGAGGAGGTGTAGGGACAGGAGTAGCACTTAACGCTTACAGGGATAAGTGCCAGGTGGGAGATCAGTGGGGATGGACGTGTGGATAAGGGAGTCGCGGAGGGACCAATCCCTGTGGAAAGCGGAGGGGGTGGAGAGGGAAAGATGTGCTTAATGGTGGGGTCCTGTTGAAGGTGGCGGAAGTTGCGGAGGATAATGTGCTGGATCTGGAGGCTGGTGGGGTGGTAGGCGAGGACAAGGGGAACTCTGTCCCTGATGTGGTGACGAGAGGATGGGGTGAGGGCTGAAGTGCGGGAAATGAAGGAGATGCTGGTGAGGGCATTATTGATGACGGTAGAAGGGAAACCACGATCTTTAAAGAAAGAGGACATTTGAGATGTCCTGGAACAGAAAGTCTCATCCTGGGAGCAGATGCGGTCGAGACGGAGGAACTGGGAATAGGGAATGGCATTTTTGCATGTGGTGAGGTGGGAAGAGGTATAGTCAAGGTAGTTATGAGAGTCAGTGGGCTTGTAGAAGATGTCAGTGGACAGTCTGTCTCCAGAGATGGAGACAGAGACATCAAGAAAGGGGAGAGAAGTGTCCAAGATAGACCAAGTGAATTTGAGGGCTGGGTGAAAGTTTGAAGTAAAGTCGATGAAATTGACGAGCTCAGCATGGGTGCAGGAAGCAGCACCAATGTAGTCGTCAATGTACCAAAGGAAAAGTTGGGGAGCAGTACCAGAATAGGTTTGGAGCACAGACTGTTCCACATAACCAACGAACAGGCAGGCATAGCTGGGGCCCATGCAAGTTCCCATAGTTACACCCTTAGTCTGAAGAAAGTGGGAAGAGCCAAAAGAGAAAAGTTATTAAGTTACTTTTTTTAAAAAAACGCAACAGGAATTCTGCAGATGCTGGAAATTCAAGCAACACACATCAAAGTTGCTGGTGAACGCAGCAGGCCAGGCAGCATCTCTAGGAAGAGGTACAGTCCTGACGAAGGGTCTCGGCCTGAAACGTCAACTGTACCTCTTCCTAGAGATGCTGCCTGGCCTGCTGCGTTCACCAGCAACTTTGACGTGTGTTGCAGTTATTAAGTTCTCCTCACCAGTTCTCCACCACCACTACCCTCCTCCGGATGGTGGAACTGGTTCTCACACTTAATAACTTCTCTTTTGGCTCTTCCCACTTTCTTCAGACTAAGAGTATAGCTATGGAAACTCGCATGGGCCCCAGCTATGCCTGCCTCTTCGTTGTGAGTCTGTTGGGGTCATCTATTGTATTCGGTGCTCCCGGTGCGGCCTCCTCTACATCGGTGAAACCCGACGCAGATTGGGGGACCGCTTCATCGAGCACCTCCACTCTGTCCACCACAACAGACAGGATCTCCCGGTAACCACCCACTTCAACTCTGCTTCCCACTCCCATTCAGATATGTCCATACATGGCCTCCTCTACTGCCATGATGAGGCTAAACTCAGGTTGGAGGAGCAACACCTCATATACCGTCTAGGTAGTCGCCAGCCCCTTGGTATGAACATAGAATTCTCCAACTTCCGGTAATTCCCTCCCCCTCCATTCCTGTATCCCTATTTCACTCTGCCCCCTCCCCCAGCTGCCTATCACCTCCCTCATGGTTCTGCCTCCTTCTACTACCCATTGTTTTCCTGCCCATCACCTCCCTGCTTCCCCTCCCCCACCCCTTTGTCTTTCAAATTACTGTTTTTTCAACTGAACCTACCAGCCTTCTCCTTCCAACCCTCCCCCACCTTCTTTATAGTGCCTCTGCCCCTTCCCTTTTCAGTCCTGACGAAGGGTTCTCGCCCGAAACATCGACTCATCGTTTCCACTGATGCTGCCCGACCTGCTGAGTTCCTCCAGCGTGTTGTGAGTGTTGCTTTGACCCCAGCATCTGCAGAGTATTTTGTGTTTATGGTAGCATAGTGGTTAGCACAACGACCCGGGTTCAGTTTACATTGCTGCTATAAGGAGCTTGTACGTTCGCCTGTGATCACATGGGTTTCCTCTCACAGTCCAAACACATACCAATTGGTAGATTAATCAGTCACTGTATGATTAGGCTAGGATTAAATCAGGGGATTGTTGGGTAGGGTAGCTTGAAGGGGCAGTGGAGAATGGGAGAATGGGAGAATGGGAGGATGGGAGATGGGGGGGTAGAGGGATGGAGAGAGAGTGAGTGAGTTAATATTTTTCAGCTCCATGACCCGTCTGCCCTCAGAACTGGGAGAAGAGGGTGACACAAGAGACAAAAGGTGAGGGAAATCTGAAGCAACATACAAAACACTTAACAGATCAGGCTAAACCTACAAGGGAAATGTGCAGTTGTTGTTTCAGGTCGAGACCCTACATCAGGTTAGAGAGTTGACGGCCAAGTTTCCAAAGCAGAGCTGGGGAGGTGGGTGGTGCAAGACAAACAACAAGTAGTACTGACCTCTAAATGAGGCATTTTCAGGAAATTCCAAAAAGGGACAAAAGGGCAACAAAAGGGGATGTTCAGCAGAAGTTGGGAAATTAGATGTTTATTTCAAAAGGCAACAAATTTGTAAAAAAACTAGTTCAAGAATATCCTCCAGGGGAAGAAATGTGACATCATTATCAAACCATCTACACAAAAGTCAAAACCGCATCACTGTGGTTTACTCTTAAAATGCCTTCTGAAACAGCCCAACAAACCAGTTAAACAGAATTAGGTTTAATACCACTGACAGACATCATCAAATTTGTTGTTACGTAACAGCAGTGTATTGCAATATATAACAATAAAAACTAACAACAAAAAAATGAATCTATATGGGCAAGTCAGCATCAGGGAACCAAATTTGGACATGGCAAAAAAACATTTCCAGCCAGTCAGCCTTGTAAATTCCTCCTAGCAAACATCTGTGGATACGTCTCTAAATTGGAAACACTCATTCAAACAATTTTGCAATTAACTTTACAGAATCATATTTAAGACAACGTGCCAGGCAACTCCATGTACATTCTATTCCATCTGGTATTGGGGTGGCGGGGGGGGGGGGGTGAACGGGGCAGGGAATGGGTGTCACGGAGATTATTAAACTACATGCCATTAGCTCTGGAATTCCAAACTTTTTAATCCAATCCCCTCAAATCTCCCAACGTCAAAGACGGCACTGATAAGGATGGCTCGTTGAGTGCAGCTCTGATGGGAATACTTAGTGACTCACATTCAAGACTACTACAGCTGAAATCCACAGGAACAGTCATGGGTACTTCAGTAAGCAACATTGTTCCAACAGATTTCAAAAACCTATCAATACTCAAAAATTGGTGGATCCCAGTCTGCAGACTTGGGTCACAAGTGCAGTTTCCCTTCAAGAAAAACGTAGCACAGAAGGTATGCTGGGCTGCAAGCAAGATTGAAATACAGGGGCTTCATACCCCCACTCCCAAATAAATATCCTATTGGCAATTGTGTAGTCTCTGGAAAATAAAACTTAAGACTTCAGAGCAAGGTGCTATACTAGAGGGACATCCAAGACTGCTGTGTACTTTGCTTCACAGAAACATGGCAACCTCCAGCATTTCAAATGCAGCACTACAGCTCAATGGCTTCACCATTCACCGTAAAGGCAGGACAACTCAGTCCTTTAAAGGCAGACAGGTGGAGTATGCTTTATAATTAACTTAGCACAGATGTGGTGGTTTTGTCTCAGTCCTGCTCACCCAAACAGGAACATCTAGCAGTCCTTTTTACCTGCTGTGGGAGTTTTCCCACCATCATCTTGGTAGTGGTGTACATTCCACCCCTGGCACGCTCTGGACGAGCTGAGCAACCTAATCAGCAGGCACAAAGCAATGCACCCTGATGCCTTCCCCATCACTGTGCCAGCCTGAAGAAGTCTCTGAATGACAACCACCAACATATCACCTGTGGAACCAGAGGAGCCCACACACTGGGCCACTGTTATCCGGCCATCAAGAATGCTTACCATGTCATCACGTCACACTTTGGAAAGTCTGATCACCTGGCAGTACTTCTACTCCCAGCATACAGGCAGAGACTGAAGACCACAGTACCGGTGGTGAGGACCAAAGGATGGTCAAAGAAGGCAGAGGAGCACTTACAGACCTGTATTGAGTCAGTGGACTGGACAATATTCAGAGATTCGTCTCCAAGTCTGAATGAATTTGCTACAGTTGTCACCAACCTAATCAAAACCTGTGTGGATGAGTGTCTGCCTTCAAGAACATACCGGAGACATGCCCAAATCAAAACAATGGATGAACCAGGAGATTCGTAGTCTGCTGAGGGCTAGATCTGTGGTATTCAAGACCGGTGATCCAGAACTATACAAGTCCAGATAAGAATGAAAAAAACAATTCTGATTGAGGCCAGACAGAATCAGATGCACGTCACCCCTGGCAAGGTTTGCAGCCCATTACTTTCCTACAAAGAAAATGGACTATTGTGAATGGTAGCGATGCTTCACTCCCAGATGAGCTCAGTTCTTTTCTTTGAGATAAAAATACTTCTATGCAAATCCCTGCAGCATGCAGTGATCCTGTGATCTGTGTCTCAGACACTGACGTCAGAATGTCTTTCAAGGAGGTGAACCCTCACAATGCATCAGGTCCTGACTATGTACCTGGTAGGGATCTGAAGACCTGTGCCAACCAACTATCGGGAGTGTTCCAGGATATCTTCAATATCTCCCTCGTGCAGTCAGAGGCTCTCACCTGCTTCAAAAGGCAAACAATCATTCCAGTGTCCAGGAAGAGCTGAGCAGCCTGCCTCAGTGACTATTGTCCAGTAGCGCTCACATCTACTGTGATGAAGTACTTTGAGAGGTGGGTTATAGCTAGAATCAACTCCTGCCCAAGGACACTGCAGTTTGCTGATATCAGTGGATGCCATCTCACTGACTCCACTCAGCCTTGGATTACCTGGACAATGGTAATACTTGGCAGAATGGCATTTTACAGTTCAGTGTTGAACACAATCATACTCTCAGTTCCAGTCAAAAAGCTCCCAAACATCGGCCTCTGCATCTCCTCCTGCAACTAGATCCTCGACTTCCTCACTGGGAGATCAGTCTGTGCGGATCAGAAATAACATCTTCTCGCTGACAATCAACACTGGCATACCTCAAGGATGCTTGCTTAGCCCGCTGTCCCACTCCCTCTCTATACCCACAAACATGTAGCTAGTTACAGCTTAGATACTATCTATAAATTTGCCAACAACACAACTATTGTTGGCAGAACTTCAGATGGCAATGAGCAGGCGTCCAGGAGCGAGATAGTTCATCAGTCTGTGTGGTGTCACTGCAACAGCCTTGAACTCAACTTCAGCAAGACCAAAACAATTGATTGTGGACTTCAGGAAGGACAAGTTAAGGGAACACACACCAGTCCTCATTGAGGGATCAGAAGGGGAAAGGGTGAGCAGCTTCGAGTTCTCAGGTGTCAACTTCTCCGAGGATCTATCGTGAGCCCAACATAGGAATGATAGATAGATAGATAGATATACTTTGTTGATCCCAAGGGAAATTGGGTTTCGTTACAACTGCACCAACCAAGAATAGAGCATAAATATAGCAATTAAAAAACCACAAACAATCAGACAACAATATGCAAACTATGCAATATGCAAGCAATGCAATAACAAAGGAGGCACAACAGTGGGTATATTTCATTAGGAGCTTGAGGAGAATTGGTATGTCACCAAAGACACTCAAATTGCTACAGATGTCTGCAGAGCACTCTAACTGGTTGCAACACCATCTTGTATGGAGGTGTCACCGCACAGAATACAGGATTGGAAACCCTGCAAAGAGTTGCAAACTCAGCTAGCGCGATCGTAGGAACTACCTCCCTCAACACTGAGGGCACCTTCAAAATGTGATGCCTCAAAAAAGGAAACAACCATCATTAAGGACCCCATCATTTCGGACATGCCCTCTTCTCATTGCTACCTTCAAGGTGGTGGTACAGGAGCCTGCAGGCACACACTCAAGGGAGCTTCTTCCCCTCCGCCGTCAGATCTCTGAATGAGCAATAAACTCCATGAACACTTCCAATACATTTCCCTCTCTTCTTGAAGGAGTTAATTTAATATTATTTTTAATATCTACTTGTAATTTATAGTTTTTATTACTGTATTCTAACATACTGCTGCTGCAAAACAAGTTTCATGACACCTGCCTGTGATATGAAACCCGATTCTGACATCACCAGGTTAAACAATCAGCAAAGAATACATCGCCTGACCACCTCCCTACCATACTCCTTACCAGTGAGTTAATACTCCATGTTGAATACGTGGAAGCACAGACTGCCCAAAAAGAAATACAATGTCTATCACTAAGAATAATGTAGCAGGACCACCATCTATAGAGTTAGCAGACTTGAATGACAGCTGCCAGATTGAGTGCATTGTCAGCAGTATTGGGGTTAGAATTGACCAAATAAAAACCTCAACTGCCACATAAAAATTGTCCAGTTCACTGATGCTACGGTGACTGGCCTGGCTCCTGATGTCCCAAGGGCTTTCTATAATCTGTTATGTGTAAATCAGGAGCACAATAGACTACTCGCTGTTTGCGTGGGTGAGTGCAGTTCCAAAAACAGTCAAATCTCTTAACACAACACAGGGAGGAGGAACCTGCTTGATTACTGTCAATGGTAGGTGGTGATCAGGAAATGTGTTCCTTGCTGATGGTTTCATTTGATGTTGAGAGATTTCTAGGATTTGGAGCCAATGTTCAGAATTTCAAAGCCAGCTTTCTAAAAACTCATCTCCTCCACCACCAGCACAGTGTCTTAGTGTGCACATCTACAGACTCATCTGTAACACTCAGACCACAATCACTTCCACCAAGAGCAGGCGCTGGAAATGCAGGTAAACCACAGTATCTGCAACCTCCACTTCAGGTCACATACCACTGACTTGGAAATATCAGCACACCTTCATTGTCAAGGATTCTAAATCCTGGAATCCCCATCAAACACAATGAGGGGGATATCTGTGCTAACCGCCTGGCAGCCGCTTACTCTAATCTGGGGGGTCCCTCACCTTTATCATGCCGGGGACCAAAAGCTATTAAGCAATGGGGTCTGTGGGCCCCAGGTTGGGACCCCCTTGCATCCAACCCCAACCCATTTTGTTCTGCCCTCACATTCCCATCAATCTCACCAAACCCCCTCCCACACCTACATACTGCCACTCATCTGCACACTTGGGGCAAATTACTGGTAACCCTACTAACCCACACTTTTTGGAATATGGGAGAGAGCCCATGCGGCCACAGAGAGAACGTGCAAACTCTAAATGGACAGCGGAAGTCAGGACGGAATCCAGGTCACTGAAGCCACAAGGCTTCACAAGCTGGACCATTCTTTCTGATGAAGGTACTCCCATAAAAGTGTTGGGATGGAGTTGCATGGTCAAGAACTAGCCACGATGAGAAATCCGTTTCCAACTCACATTGGTGTGCAACTTGGAAGATAAACCTACAGGTGGAGGCATTTCCTTGTGTCTGCAGCCCTTGTTGGTGGCAGAGTCATGCATCTGGGAGGTCCTGTCAGAGGAACTGCAATGCATTTTACAGGTGGAACACACTGCGGCCGCTGTGTGACAGTAGCAATGTGAATCTAAGTTTGGTGTGGCTGATTAAATGTTGATCAAACCGGCTGCTCTACACTAGACAAACTTGAGATTGTGAATGGTGGAAAGGCCTTGGAACATCAGGAGGGTTGAAATACCCAAGCCCCGACCTACCTTTATGCAGCTGATTCAGTTGAGCTTCTGGTCGATAGCAATTGTCAGGATATTGTTGAAGCAGTGTCAGCAATGATAATGCTTTTTAAAGTTCTGCCCCATATCCCACCGTGCATAATAAAACTAACTGAAGCTAACCAAAGAATGGAATACTGATGGGTAGTTAGGAGTAAACAGGTTTGTTTTGCATTTCTGTGAATCTCTTTGGTCCAATCACTGGAGTCTTGCAAAGAATTAATCAGAAAGGGACAACATTCCATTTCCTATCCTTTCCTGTTAAGCATGTAGAAGAGTTCACAGCATGCTGCAGCTGGCGTGATTATATTGTCTGGTGCAAGTTCTCAAATTCCAGATATATAAAATTCAACACTGAACTTTATCAGGATTTAAACTCTGACTACATGGTGCTTCCATACATTAATTTACAACTAATAGCAATTCCATTTAAGAATTAGCACTAAGTAAAGAATTGTGTAATACTTCTCACTCGATTCAGTTTTAAGGTCAGCTGAATGAAATGAAAAGAAATTTGAAAGCTATGAGAGAAAGCTCAGAATGTAAAGTTGAGAGCCAATAGACCCATGTGTCAAGTATCTGAATCAGAGGCCAACAGTATCCAATTTCCTGTTGTCAGACAGAACATTAAAGACACATCAGCTAGAAATATCACATGAGTTTGCTTACATGAGAAAATCTTTTGCCCAAAAAGGAAGAGCTTGTAACAACTATCCAGAGGATATCAATAAAAACTTTCAATGTTTAAAATAAAATTTATTAGAGTACATACATGTCACCATATACAACCCTGAGATTCTTTTTCTGCGGGCGTACTTAGCAAATCTATAGAACAGTAACTAAACAGAATCTGTAGACATCAGGAACTGTAAACGAAACAAACTGCACAAATGCAGATAGTAAATCAATAGCACGAAATAACAAGATAAAAGAGTCCTTAAATGAGTGTAGTTATCCCCTTTTGCTCAAGAGCTTGATGGTTGAGTGATAGTAACTGTTCCTGAACCTGGTGGTGCGAGTTCCTGAGGCACCTGATAGCAGCAGCGAGAAAAGAGCATGGCCTGGGTAGTGAGGATCTTTGATGATGGATGCTGCTTTTCCATGGCAACATTTCATGCAGATGTGCTCAGTGCTTAGGAGCGTTTTACCCATAGGGTACCGGGCTGAATCCACTATTTTTTGTAGGATTTTCCGCTCAAAGGCATTGTTCCCATACCAGACTGTAATGCAGCCAGTCAGCACATTTTCCACCACACACTTAGATGTTTGCCAAAATTTATGATGAATGCCAAATCTCGACACCACTCAGCTCAACTACATTTCTTCCAGTTTCTTCTCTAAATTTCATCTCCTGCTTCCACAAATCATTTCCTACCCCATTCACAGCCCCTCCAATGGCTGGGTCTAGTCAACCTAATTAGAACATGTATTCCTTCCCCAGTGTCTCTAGTGGCAAAGTATTTTATTCTCAGTGCAAAGAACCAAATTAAAACAAAAGTAAACATTTACCTTTGAAGATACAATTCTGTTATCAGGATATTTTTGTAGAATATAAGCATCCGTGCCATGAGGGGGTTCACGATGTCCAATATAAACTGTCCGATTATCCACCCAGTTTTCTTCTCCGACGCACTAAACAGAAAGACCAGCAATTATTGTTGAATACATTTCACAATATTGTTTCTAGCTATTGAAAGAATTGCTGAAATAAGTATCTTTATATAGTTTGCAGTCATGTAACTTTCAAAGATAGAATATACAGTGGCCACTATTCTGTAAACCTGCTCATTAATGCAAATATCTAATCAGCAAATCATGCGGAAGCAACTCTATGGCATTAAAGCCTGCAGACATGGTCGTCAGTTTCAGTTGCTGTTCAGACCAGACGTCAGAAATGTGATCTGAGTAACTTTGACCATGGAAAGATTGTTAGTGTCAGGAGGAGTGGTTTGAGCACATCAGAAACTACTCATCTCCAGAGATGTTTGCAGTCTCTAAAGTTAACAGAGAATGGTGCAAACAATCCTAAAATCACACAGTGAGTGGCAGTTCTGCGAACAAAAATGCTTTATTAAAGAGGGGGGTCAAAGGAGAATGGTCAGTCTGGTCCCAGCTGCCAGGAAAGCAACAGGAACTCAAAATGCACACATTACAACAGAGGTCTACAGAACAGCATCTCTGAACACAACATGTTGAAGTGGATTGACTACAAAAGACCATGAACAAACACCTATTAGGTACAGGATTTAACTAATAAATTGGCCACCGAGTTTAGGTTTTTAAATTTCTGCAAAAGCACATTACAGCTTCTATCCCTACTAACAGTTCTGACAAATGGCATGAGATTCTGCAGCTTGTATCACAAAAACTGCTCATGCTACAATTTATATTTGCCTCAATGTGCTCATCTACCTTACCATTGGTTTGAGTCCCATTCCCTCACCAGATGAGTTTAGACCCTCCCAGCACTAACCAATATCTCTACCAGGATATTGGTTCCTCCTCCAGTTCATCACCTGCACCGTCTCTCTTGTGTGGGTCACCTCTACCCCAGAAGAGATTCGATTTCTTCTCCTGTTTTCAGTATCTACATTCTGACCCTCCCCATCTCCCTTGTTCTGGTGTTTCAGATCCTTTCTGTTCCCCATTTATACCTTGTCACAACTTTTGTTATTCTGTCACCTCTTAGCCACATTCAACCAGCACCATTACCAGTGATTGCTCCTGATCTCAAGCCCATCACTTTTATTCTGTTCACTCAACCACCTTACTTCCACAACTTGAAATTTTATTTCCAATTTTTCCAGATCTATTGCTGGATGAGGCATGTCCCAAACTGATAAATGCAGCAAATAAGTAAATTACAATGGTTCTGACTCTAATTGTTAGGTGGCTTCTATGGCAACACTAGAGACCTTTGTTGAAAAATAACAAAAAAGTCTGAAGCAATTATAAGTTAGCCAGTTTAACCAGTGATAGGAGTGCTTCTAAGGAACAGTATGAATTATCTTCAACCATACTTCCATAGTAGCTGTAATATCCCAGTCCCACATATCAATTCACCCTGAGTTCTAAGGGACAGCATCAATCTTCATTAATTAGCAACACTCAGCATGAATTTGTTAAGGAAAACTCACACCCACGCAACTTGGAGGTAGTAACAAGAGGCTAATGTCATCATTCCATTTTAATAGATACACAAACATGCAATAGGATACACAAACAAGCATCCGTAAAAGAAAAAAATGGCCGTAGTTCAAATACTTTTGCGATTATGAGGTTATTGTACATGCAGTTTTGGCAAGATAGCGTATCACTGCCTGGTCCAAAATAGTTGACGCTAATGGGATCGAAAAGGGAAGTGGATCCGAAAGGGAAGTGGATCCGAAATTAGCTCGATGGCAGGAAGCAAAGGTTAATAACTGATAGCCAATTTTCGAGACCGGAAGCCTGGCACTAGTTGATTTCACAGGACTCAGGACTTCAATTGTTGCTTTTTGAATATTTTAAATCATTGAAATAATTTTGACAAGCGTAGAGAGCACAAGGTAGTTTTGTAGATGGTACAAAAATTGGCCACTTCACTGCAGAATGATTGTTTAAGCAGAGAGAATTTTTTTTTTAAATGGCAAATGGGATTTAATCTCGAAGTGCTTGGCTGCATATGAAGAGATCCAACAAGGCAAGAGTATATACAATAAATGCAACTATATTGTGGTCCGGAAGAACTGAGGATCCTTGGAGAATGTGAAGTGGACCTCAAAAAGGACAGGTCAATAACAGCAGTATAAAAGTACACACTGGATGCTTCCCTCAGGCAAGACATAGAACACAAGAGGAGAGTGATTATACTGAGACTGTATACACACCATTTGGACGACTACTCAAACACTGTACACAGTTCTGGTCATATTTTAGGGAAAACGCCATTGCATAGGTTCGAAAGACTTAAGGATTTGTCAGAACTTGTTTTCTCCACCACCAAAACTCTTCCCACACACAAAAAAAAGCAGAGAGGTTTAACTTACAAGTGTCCTAGCTGAAAAAAAACTGGAATGATCTTATCAAAGGGGTCAAACTCTACAGTCAATACGTAGAGATTGATTCTTTCCCCCACCTTAGAAGTTGTAGGACTGTCCAAAAGTCACGTTTAAACAGTACCAAATTGAGGAGGGTGACAGAAGGTCTGTTTGGATCAAGTTGTCCTTATTAAATTGACATAAACTGATGTCTAAATGCCCTTCATGAAAACTCCCTGATCCAAACGGTGAACCCTGCTTGTCTTGCCACAAGACCACCCCACCTGCTGAATATTTCCAACATTAAGTTTTTTTAATATTTCAAATGCCCAGTGACTGCCATATTTTGTTTCTCAGGTGTTTTGTCCAGTAATCCAACAAACATTTAAGGATTTAATATGTCTGAATTTATTGTCATTGATCTATAATACAACATATGAAAATGTGACATTTTTCCCATGTAGAAAAGAATTGGCTTTTCACATATAGCAATCTTAAAGTTAAACATATTTAAACTGCAACTTGCCTTTTCCCCTTTACAGGTGCTTAATGTCCCTATCACATGTTTGAATGCTTTCCTCACTGCTACATCAAACAGGTACGGGAGCTGTAGGTCCCACACCCCAGGTACAGGAGCTGTAGGTCCCACACCCCAGGTACAGCAGCAGTTATTAACCCCACCCCCTTAACCATCAGACACTGAACCAGCATGGATAACTTCACTCATTACAACAATGACCCAGTTCCACAACCTATCAAGTCACTTTCAAGGGCTCTGCAACTCATATTTATTACTTATTTATTATTATCATCACTTTTTGTTGTATTTGCACAATTTGACTTTTGCACATTGGTTATCCTTCTGTTTCTGTGCAGCTTTTCATTGACTATTGTGTTTTTGTATTTGCTGTGAATACCTACAAGAAAATGAATCACAGGGAAGTACAATATGACATACATGTACTTCGATGATAAAATTTACTTTGAACTTTAAAATGGAAATGGCAACTTTAACCCTGCCAAGCATAACCCACCACCAACGTCAAAATGAAAATCAATCCCCGACTACTAGCTAATAAGCAGCAATATTTTTGTGTAAAGAAAGTCAAATTTCTCTCTACATTAAAGACCAATTCAGATCCTGTTATTAATGCCCCAGAACATAATCAGGTCCCGTCTGAAACCTTTTCAAAAACAACAAATGCAAGAATAAAGAAAGTTCAAGATCCTGATGGTTATTAACCCTGTTAAAATGCTATTGAATAACACATTGTCGCTGAGCTCTCGTGCTGGTGTGGCATGCCAGTCAGGACAGAAGTGGAATGAACTTCAAATTAATTACTGGTATAGCAGACATAAAAAAAATTGCAGTGTACCAGCCAGTGAGATTACTGTTCGACCTGGAGTTAATTATTCTTAAATCAATAGCCCAAAAAGGTAATTATCAGTTGTAATTTTGTCAGTTTTTGTCCTCGAAACCAGCACTACACATGCCTTTGGGCAAGTTATGGATTTAATAATGAACATCAGCTTTATGGAGGGGAGTTACAAAAGTGACTTTTAGTCAGAGATGATTACAGTTGTAAATCTAACAAGCTGTAAATCCTTCAAACTGATCACCAAACTTCGCCAGCTGGGTATCAGCTCATCCCTCTGCAATTGGACCTTGGACTTTCTGACTAACAGATCCCAATCAGTTAAGTTAGACAACCTCTCCTCCTCCACTGCCACCCTGAACACCGGCGTGCCTCAAGGCTGTGTGCTGAGCCCTCTTCTGTACTCCCCTTTCACCTATGGCTGCGTTCCTGTACATGGTTCTAACTCCATAATCAAGTTCGCAGGCAACACCACGGTGATTGGCCTGATCAGAGGAGATGACAAGATGGCCTACAGGGACGAACGAGGTCCAGCACCTGGCCGCGTGGTGTGCCGACAACAATCTGGCCCTTAACACCCAGAAGACCAAGGAGATCATTGTGGACTTCAGGCATGCTAGGAGCCACACTCACGTCCTCATCTACATCAATGGAGCTGTAGTGAAGCATGTATCAAGCTTCAATTTCCTTGGTGTCCACATTTTCAAGGATCTCACCTGGTCCCTGAACTCCTCTATCCTGATCAAAAAGGCACAACATGCAGAGCATCAAGAAAGCTCACCTCTGTCCCAGGATACTGATGGACTTTTACTGCTGTACCATTGAGAGCATACTCACCAACTGCATCTCAGTGTGGTATGGCAATCGTCCCGTATCGGACCGCAAAGCACTCCAGCGGGTGGTGAAAACTGCCCCGCAGATTATCGGCACCCAAGTGCCCACCATTGAGAATATCTACCTTAAATACGCCTGGGCAGGGCGAAAAGCATCATCAAGGATGCATCTCACCCTAACCATGGACTTTTGACTCTCCTCCCATCCGGTAGGCGCTACAGGAGCCTCCGCTCCCGCACCAGCAGGCACAGGAAGTGCTTCTTCCCTGAGGCTGTGACCCTGCTGAACCTCACATCACAGCGCTAAGCAGTATTGCATCCGTATTGTACTGTCTCGGTATTTTTATATTTGTGTGCTGTAGCACTTATTTTTATTCGCAGTTATTTTGTAAATAGCACTATTCTTTGCATTTCTGGTCAGATGCTAACTGCATTTCATTGGCTTTGTCTCTGTACTCAGCACAATGACAATGAAGTTGAATCTAATCTAAACTTTATTAAATACATAGCATATTAATAAATTTGGGGGCTAAAATTATGGCTTTGTGTGGCAGGGTGGAGACAC